>NC_045978.1:27726773-27830656 GCF_010909765.2 Amblyraja radiata | reverse complement strand
TCTACCTTCAAACACGACAGTGCCTTCAGTACGGCTTCGACAGTATCGTGACTGCTCCATCAAGACAAACTTCCTGTGACTACTCCAATTCCTCCTTGACTGACTTGTCCTCCTCAGCAAATAACAGATTACAATACTCATTTAGGGACCTTGCCCATCTCCTGTGGCTCCCACAGAGGTGACGCTTTGATTCCTCAGAGATTTCACTCTCTCTCTCCCTCTTCTAACCCTGCCCCCTTTTCGATCTATCATATCATATAATATATAAAACTCTCGCCCCGATTCCAACGGAACTCCGTTCCGTCCGGCAACCCTGTCCCACTCCCTTTGCTGGCGCGCCCTCCCTGTGATTCTCCGCAACTCCGAAACCGGACGCCGACCGCCGCCGCAGTCTTTTCGAATTCGAAGAGATTTCGCTTTTCTTTCTAAGTATGCGCTTCTCATTCCATTCCGTCGTGTTTAAGCGCACGTTTTAAATCAAAACCTTACCCACCCCCCCCCCCCCCCCCCCCCCAAAAAAATCTCAAAACTAAACTGGCTTCTCACCCACCCAAGCCTCACCGCACCAGCCCTTGCTGAACATTCCATCGTGTGATGTCACAATGCCCAATGCTCACAGATGCCCAATCGGAATGGAGCCATTTACATATGCCAAAGCAGGATCCCCACCAATGGTGAACGTTCCATCGTGTGATGTCACAATGCCCAGTGCTCATAGACATCGTTGCCATAGTGACAGTACAGAGAGTCAGATGAGGGCCGAGGAGCCTTCAAAACAACATGAGATGTTCCCATATTGTGTGTGTGAAAATATTTTCACCCCTGAACCTCGATAAGAACACCACCTGCACATCTTAATTAAATTAGAGAAAAACGGAAAAGAGGTCGGGCATTTACACTTTTAAGGCACTGTGGTGTCGAATCTTCGTGTGTGTGATGCCGCACCGCAAACCCCCCACCACCCCCCCCACGCGTTGCCGAGACGGACCCGACTTCGACAACTTCAGATACACTATTTAAGACGGAAGGACCAGACTTCAACGACCAAATCTCCCCTGGGGGCTACAGGTAGGGACGGTCTTTATGCACTTTTCCAACTCTGTGTGTGGGGGTGGTTAGTGTGTGGATGCCCCCCCCCCCCCCCACCCCCCCCCCATTGGGGGCTATTGGGGCCGCAGGACCGCCCACGTCTTTTCCACTTCGTCAGAGATTTCGCTTTTCTTTCTAAGTATGCGCTTCTCATTTCATTCCGTCGTGTTTAAGCGCACGTTTTTAATGGATAACCCCCCCCCCCCCCCCCCAATACTTCAAAACTAAACTGGCTTATCACCCACACAAGCCCCGAGGCTCAAAGACATCGTTGCCATAGTTACCGTACAGAGAATAGCCTGTGAGCCGAGGAGCTTTCAAAACAACATGATATGTTCACATATTGTGTAAAAATATTAACGTGTTTCAAACCCCTAAAACTCGATATGAACAACACCTGCACAACTTAATTAAATTAGAGAAGAACGAACAATATCGAGATTTTTATTCCAATCAATGCACGTTTGACATTGAGTTGTCTGCCAGTTGGCCAATCACGCGCTTTGTTTCAGGCCAGCACACAAAATGGCTGAGAGGGCTTCACAGATGCCTGTTTTACTGGAGATTCAAATGTGTTGTTCTGTGGAATAAATGTAATGGAAACATGCAGCAGCTTCATTGTATTTAGTGCAAAAAACATTAAAAAAGACAGAAAGTGCTGCGAAGTGGATAAAAAATGCAAGAGAACAAGGTCCATGCTGATGTGCTGGAACACAAATGAACCCATGAATCACCTACCTGAAAGGAAAGACTAAAGGCCGGAATTTATGACATCAAAACTGTATGGACTTTAATTAATCTAATTGCACCCTTATAACGTTAATAGATTCATTCATTCAATTCATTCATTCCTTATTCATTCACTCACTCACTCACTTACTCAGACGTTCATTCATGAAATTGAGGGCCTGAACTATAACGCGGTGAATTGAACATTGTCACTAATGCCAGCCTGTTGTACAGTTATTAGTCTATAACATAATCTCGGAGCTTCATGCGAAAACATGCAGGGACAAACTCCGATCGCGTAACTTACGAACTCGCGGCAATAGCAATCAATTTCACTCCCTTTTCTCCCGTTATCATGGTCCGAAAACGAGCAAACTAAAATACTGCGACCACCCCCCCACCCCCCCCCCCCCCCCCCCCCCCTTCCCGGCCACAGATATGATCCTCGCCTCCACGATCGCAATCGGACGCTTATTAATTGAGACCGCTTCTTCACTTTACCGCGAGTACCGGTAGGTTTTCACAGGAAGGACCGAGCTTATTTCTTACGGCTAATTACTCTACAACACGCTGGCATTAGTGACACGTTTACTTTACTGCAATAGCTTAGACCCCCACACCCCTCTCCACCTCCGATCCAACACCCCCCTCCCTCCACCTCTTCCCCCTCTCCCTCCTCTCTTTGTGTGTGACGACAAACGCACCACCACTCCCCCTCTCCCTCCTCATCTTTGTGTGTGACGACAAACGCACCACCCCCCCCCCCCCCCCCCTTTGGTGCAGGAGGCGCGCGCACAGCATCTTGAACGCTCAGCAAATGTTTGAATTCTTCACTACCGTCATTCTGACTTTGCTTGTGAAGACGGGAGTCGTGGATTGCATTTGTCTGACAATAATAATCAGCTTTATTTTTATTGGATAGATTTATTTGTTTCACATCAACCTGATCATTATATAAATCTTAAAAAGTCAATTTTTTACAGGCTTATTTTTAAAAAAAAAAAGATTTTTTGCATTTCATGTGTTATTTTCTTTATTTTTATCAATTTGAATTTACTAATTTAACTGTTCATTATAAATCTTCAGGAGTGCATTTCATTTTAACATTAACATTTTATTGTTAAATTCAATATTGTATTTCATTGAATTGATTTTTTCTCACTTAACATTACTTTTAAAGACTAATAATTTCAACACACCTCCCTCCCCCTCACCCCTCTCCACCTCCGATCCCACACCCCCCCTCCCTCCACACTTTTCCCCCTCTCCCTCTCATCTTTGTGTGTGACGACAAACGCACCACCCCCCCCCCCTTTGGTGCAGGAGGCGCTCACACATCATCTTGAACGCTCAGCGATTGTTTGAATTCTTCACTAACCGTCATTCTTACTTTGCTTGTGAAGACAGGAGTCGTGGATTGCATTTGTCTGACGATAAAAATCAGCTTTATTTTTATTGGATTGAATTTATTTGTATCACATCAACCTGCTCATTATATAATCTTAAAAATTCCATTTAATTTACAAGCTTATTTTTTAAAGAATAACATTTTATTGCATTTCATTGTAATTTTCTTTATTTTTATCAATTTGATTTTTCTCATTTAACTGTTCATTATTCTTCAAGAGTGCATTTCATTTTTAACATTAACATTTATTGTTAATTCTATATTTTTATTTCATTGCTTGATTTATTTCTCACTTAACATTACTTTTAAAAACTGATATTTCAAACACCCCTCCCTCCCTCTCTCCCCCCTCCCTCCCCCTCTTCCTCCCCTGCCTCTGAAAAACGTTTTACTAACGTAAATATTCCCCGTTGTGTTTCATCTTTACCATTTTGAAATTTCTAGATTCTAAACGCTTGCCTTTGAAAACTAAAATCATTGAAATTTCACTTTGTCATCGTTGACTTTTTTAAAAGAAGATAAGTTGTGAGGTCGGGTGCATAGTGTGAAGACGCTCTGATCTGTTTGTGAGGCGCAAGCATAGAGAAGAGTGCATTTCATTTAAAACGAATAATTTATAACATTACCATTTGATTGCATTTCATTGTAAAATTCATTGTTTGTTTTTCATTGAATTGATTTACTTCTCACTTAATATTACTGCATTTTAACACATACTTTTAATTTCAAAAACTGTTTAACAAAAAAATAATTGCTGACTTTTCATTGACAACTTAGATTCAAATTCATTGTTTTTTCACTGTCATCGTTGACTATTTTTAAATTTTTTACACAAAATATTTTGACATAAACTTTTTATACATTAAATTTACCCATTTGAAAAATCTTTATCATTTTGAGAATACAGACTTCTTGACTATTGTCTTTAATTCATAAAGACGTGTTTTCTAACATTAAATTACCCCATTTGTTACATCTTTACAATTTTGAGATTAACGATTGTCTTTCATTGAAACATTTTATTGGTTTTTATTTGACGTTTAAATTGATAACATATTTAAAAAGACATTTCATTGTAATTGGCACAGGTTTCATTGTGATTGATTTCATTCTAGAGGAAAGGAACAATTTTCAAGAAATTGATCTGTTTTCTTTGACAACTGAGATTTCAACAAAATTTCTTTGCGATTATTTCATTTGATCTCATATCTACCATTTTGAATAAATTCCTGAGAGTGTGTTTCGGCTTTTAAAATTCGGAAAATTCCATTTTGTATACTTATTACAGTCTTCATTGCCAACAGAGATTCTGTTTTCAAATCACCAGAGGAAAGAATAAACATACAGGGCGGTCGTGTGATGAGAAAAAGAAACATCGAGAAGTAATGAGGAGGAGAAGGGAACAACTGACTCAGCAAGAAACACACAAAATCTCCGAGATAATCCAGAAATAAACAAGGAGAGAAGGGCACAACAGACACAGCCAGAAACATCTCACTGTCTCCAAGATAGTCAGGGTACAAAGCGGGAGAGAAGTGCACATGAGACGAACCAGGAGAGAAGGGCACAAGAGACACAGCCTGAAACATCTCAGTGTCTAGAAGATAGACAGGGAGACAGCGGGAGAGAAGTGTACATGAGATGCAGCAAAAACAACTCAACATCTCAGAAATAAACGAGAGAGGGAGCAGGAGAGAACAACTCGAGAGACAGAGCCAGAAATAAGTCAACGTCTCAGAAATAACTAAGAATGAGCAGGAGAGAAGGACTCGAGAGACAGAGCCAAAAAGAAGTCAACGTCTCATCAATAAACAAGAGTTGGAGCAGGAGATAAGGACTCGAGAGACAGAGCCAAAAAGATGTCAACGTCTCAGAAATAAACGAGAGAGGGAGCAGGAGAGAAGGACTCGAGAGACAGAGCCAAAAAGAAGTCAACGTCTCAGAAATAAACGAGAGAGGGAGCAGGAGATAAGGACTCAAGAGACAGAGCCAAAGATGTCAACGTCTCAGAAATAAACGAGAGAGGGAGCAGGAGAGAAGGACTCGAGAGACAGAGCCAAAAAGAAGTCAACGTCTCAGAAAAAACGAGAGAGGGAGCAGGAGATAAGGACTCGAGAGACAGAGCCAAAAAGAGGTCAACGTCTCAGAAATAACGAGAGAGGGAGCAGGAGAGAAGAACTCCAGAGACAGAGCAAGAAAAAAGTCAACGTCTCAGAAATAAACAAGAGAGGGACCTGGAGAGAATAACTCAAGAGACAGAGCCAGAAACAAGTCAGCCGTCTCAGAAATAAACGGAGAGGGAGCAGGAGAGAAGAACTCAAGAAATGCATCAAGAAACATCTCAACATCTTGAGGAACATCAAGAAATAATACAAATGAGAAGGATTCAGAGATGGAAAATGAAAGAACTGGAAGGCTGGATGAACAACGAAATGCACGACTAAAAAGGAGAAATATTAATGCTGATGTTGGTCAAATGACCCATGTTTGCCTTCATTGTCGAGCTCAACACTTCTCATCAGAAACGACCAACTTTGCTGCATGAAGGGTAAGGTCAAGATTGCACCTCTGAAAACACTCCCGAATGCACTCATTAATTTGTATACAGGTGACACGCCACAAGCACATGAGTTCCAAAAGATATTAGACAATACATTGTCTCTTTCAATTCACGTCATTTGGTGCCAAGGAAGTGATGTCACATGGATGGATCCTTCAGTGATCATTCAAGGCCAGATTCATCATTTCATTGGTTCTTTGATGCCTGACCAAGATCAACAAAATAAATTCTTACAAATCTATTTCATGGACCCGCAAGATAGCATTGGGTTGCGAATGAGTATACTCCAAGATGCTGGTATTCAAAGGGACACTGTTGAAAACGCTTGAAAAACATGATAAGACTAAACAACCCTTACATTCATTCACTTGTGATGGCGATGGAGAGAATTAGAGATTTACCGAGGGCATCAATCGTTATTGATCCCAATTATCGGCCACCTTTCCAACATGAACGGAGGTTTAACACGCAAACTGCAAATGAAGTTGCCGTCCTCATAGCAAACAGTAATGAGCCTGTGGCAACATCACGCCACATTGTCTTGAGAAGTAGAGGAAGAGGAGGAGCAGAAGGAGGTCTGCAAATCATTTCAGAGTCCCAGAGGTCTTATGACAGTTTTCAATACATCCTTTTCTTTCCACTTGGTGATGACGGATGGCATTCACAAATCCAAATGAGTACCGGCAGAAAATTGACACTAATGCGATATTATGCATATAGGATCATGAATCGTGACAATGAATTCAACCAGCTTTTGAGAGGAGGACGACTCTTCCAACAATATCTTGTAGATATGGCGGCTAAAATTGAAGGTGATAGACTGATTATATTCGCATGAATCAGGTATCGTTGAGGTCAACGACGTACAAAAGACTGACGGATGCATTACATGATGATGATAACTTGGAAAACATTGGAAGGCGCATCATCCTCTCTTCAACATTTGCGGTGGTCCCAGATATAGGATGGGACGATGCCAGGACGCCATGATGTATGTTCGGAAGTATGGGTACTGCTGCATTCTTCATTACAATGACCTGCAATCCAAATTGGAGCGAGATCCGACAGTGCCTCTTTCCAAATCAGCAGCCGTCTGATAGACCCGGATTAATAGCAAGAGTATTCGAGCTGAAAAGAAAAATATTCATGAAGACCGTCACTGGACCAGATGGCTTCTTTGGAAACTGTATTGCTTTCATCTTGACTATGGAATATCAGAAGAGAGGCCTGCCTCATTTCCATTGTCTGCTTTGGCTTGATGAAGCGAGTAAGCCAAGACCTCAACAATATGAAAGATTTGTGCAAGCTGAAATTCCAGACCCACAAGCAGATCCTGAGCTGCATAAATTGGTACTCAAGCACATGATCCATGGACCGTTCTGCAAGGCCACATCTCGATGTGGAAGGAAGGAAGATGCAACCAAGAGATTCCCAAAGCCATTTGTCGAAAGCACAATGTATGGAGATGATTCGTATCCTCTGTACAGGAGAAGATCTCCCGCAATGGGAGGATTTCAGGGACATCAAGAAGGACGTTCGTTAAAGACTATTACTTCTAATTGGGTTGTGCCCTATAATGCAGAACTATTGAAGGCTTTCAAATGTCACCTCAACGTCGAAATATGCTGCTCTGTACAGTCAATCAAATACGTCATCAAGTACACCTTGAAGGGATGTGATCAGGCAGCTTTTGGAATTAACGTAATGACGAGATTAAACAGTACCTGAATGGAAGATACATTGGTCCTTCAGAGGCAGGGGCATCAGTCCTTGGATTTCTTACTCATGAGAGACACCCCCCTGTCATTCGACTTGATATACATCTACAGACCAACAACAAGTATTTTTTGATGCTGCTCAGCAAGGGGATGAATGATGGAATTGCGAGAACCACTTTGACTGAATTTGTTCGATTGAGTTCTGAAGATCCGTTTGCAAGAACACTATTGTACGTTGATGTACCTCGATTTTATACATGGAGCAGCAAGAGATGGCAAAGAAGGAAGGTTGGAAAGAGTGTGGATAACTTCCCAGGTATTTTTGAAGTCAACGTTCTTGGACGAATACATTCATTTCTCCAAAACTAGGTGACCTCTTCTACATGAGACTGCTTCTGCATCACGTGAAAGGACCAGTGTCTTTCGAGTCCTTGAAGACACATAATGGAGTAATTCTTCCTTCCTTCAAAGACGTCTGCAGAGAAAGAGGTTTGTTGGAAGCTGACGACCATTGGCAACAAACAATGGAAGATGCTGAATGACAAGACTCCCCAGGGCAATCAGGGATTTGTTTGTTGTTCTGCTGACAAATACTGACATCAATGATCCTCTACAATTATGGGATCGCTTCAAGAATTGCATGTCTGAGGATTACCTTGAAAGCGAGCGAAGAAGAAAAAGTGGTCAGAATATCACAATTGATGACAGACATCATGATCAGGCTCTCTTTTATATTCAGGACAAGCTTGAGAATTGCAACACCACACTGGAAAATTTTACCTTGCCCCGACCAAGAAATGAAAGGATGGACATTGATGGTGAAAATGTTGATTACTTAATGAATTGAATTACATAGATCAGAACAACAGCGATTTGTTGATGAGAATGAGCCTCTGCTGAATGCTGAGCAGAGAGAAGTTTATGACCATGTGTGCGACTACTTGCAGAGGGATCTATCTTCAATGATTTTCATTGACTCACCAGGAGGAACAGGAAAAACATTATCATAAATTTGATCCTCTCCACGGTTAGAGCTCAAGGTCAAATTGCCATTGCTGTAGCATCGTCTGGTATTGCAGCCACATTAATGCCTGGTGGAAGAACTGCACATTCACGATTCAAGATACCTATCCATGTGACGGAGGATTCAACATGCAACATCAACAGCAACTCTAAAACGGGAGATTTCTTCAGGAGAGTGAAGCTCATTGTTTGGGATGAGTGTCCAATGATTAGGAGGGAGTGCTTTGAAGCGGTGGACAGAACTCTTCAAGATGTATGCCGCAAAAAGGATCATTTTGGGCGGAATTCTTACCATTTGTTGTGGTGATTTTAGACAACTCCTTCCTGTAGTGAAGATGGGAAGTGATATTGATGTTCAAAACGCCTGCATCAAGACATCGTACTTGTGGCGGACTTTCACAAAGTTTGAATTGAAGAGAAATATGCGATTGAGCGAAGGAAAGGGCGAGTATTCTAAATTTTTGTTGGATGTAGGAGAGGACAAGATTGCAAAGAATGAAGACAATGAAATTAACATTCCAGAAGACATGGTTCTCTCAGCAAGAACACTGGATGACTGCATTGATTATATCTATCCAGCATTTGACCACCCTGCAACATTATTCTCTAACAATTGTATCTTGGTTCCTCACAATGATACGATGAGAAGAATCAATTCTGCGTGTGTCAGACGCTTCCCTGGAACCATGAGGGAGTACTATTCTTTCAATTCTGTCACTGACGGAACAAATTCAACTCACTTCCCAACGGAATTCCTCGATTCAGTCGAGATTTGTGGTTTACCACCACACAAATTGGAGTTGAAGAAAGGATCTCCAATTGTTTTAATCAGAAACTTGCAACCCCCCAAAGCTATGCAATGGAATGAGGTTGATTGTAGAACAGCTACACAATAATCTCATAGTTGCTAGAATCAACATGGGGGCCTACAAAGAAGATATTGTTCTAATTCCTAGGATGAAGATCAATTTGACAGAAGATGAAAACATTCCCATTAGGCGGAGCCAATTCCCTATTCTGTCGAGTTTTGCAATGACAATTCATAAGGCACAAGGACAAACCATGGAGAAGGTCTTGATATACCTTGAGAAACCAGTATTTCAACATGGCCAACTATATGTAGCTCTTAGCAGAGGAAAGGTGAAGGAACAAGTAAAAGTGTTCCTGAAAGATGGGACATCAACCAGGAATGTTGTGATTAAACAAATGCTTTGTTGAGAAATGACTGCTGCATTAAGTGCTCAAATTTTCCTAAAGTCAATGAAAGTAGGCAAAACTGAAGGCAAAAAGCGATGCAGGAAGGAAATGAATGTCCAGAGTTTCGACACTTTTGATTATTGCTCCTCAGTTCAACAAGGGATGTTTAACACAGGAATCGCATTTCTGCACACAAAAGTTTAAAATGCTGCCTCAGAAAAAGCTTCAAGGACACATTAAGTGACATGTAAAATCTTAACAGTTGTATTTGATTTTTGGATCGAAAGTTGCTGGAGCTGTTCTCATGCTTCACGATAAAGCTTGCAGATGGATTATTTGCTGCAGGATATAAAACTACAGGCTTGCACATCTAGGGTATATGTATCAGGTACAGTTCAATTGTTGAGTCAATTATTGAGTAAATGATGATTGACGAGATATTGATGTTTGAGGATTTGGTGTTGGTAATGGCATTGCGTATCAAGGTTATGTGGTTAATTTCTGCCTTGTAGGAAATTATCGTTACCTTTTCTGTTGTTTGACATGAGTGTTACTTTCCACTTTGGTCTATTGTCGAGTTATTTTGTTTGTAAGGATTGACTGCATTTTCCCAGGAGTTGCAGTGGAATTGAAAATTCTGTAACCATCAGTGAAAATCAACTTCAGATCTTAAGATGGATGAAAGGTCAGTATTTGAGATTATTTCAGACCCGTGCATTGTTTTTTTTATCCATGATACAAATTTACTTCAGTTTTATCAGAATGCCCTAATACCATTCAAATGCTGCCTTTTGTCTAGAGCTGTCACTGTCGCCTCATTTCTGGATCCGAGATATTTAGACTGAACGTCTTTGGGATCTGCGAGAAATAAATGAAGGACAGTAGGGAACAAGCAACACAACAAGAAATTGATAGAAAACACCGAAATTGGTATATGATACAAAAACTCTTCTTTATTTGTATGTTGATGGATTGACAGATAGAATTTTATAAATATCTACATTGAAATAAATATCTCCTTTTTTAAATTCATGCCCAGAAGCAGGAGCAAACAAGTTGCATGATGGTGAATGGACACTGTAAAGAGATTTGAGAAGCAGCATGGAGCAGAAGTGAACAAGAGACAGAACAAGAAAGGACTGAACCTCTTGAGGAGCTTCAAAAATTATTGGAAGTTTGCATGGAACAAGAGACACAACAATAAGCTTCCAAATTAAATACAAAATGGTACATAATTGTGTAATGTTTTTTTTTTAAATTATAGGTAAATGAATTTATATACATAATTGTCTTAAGAAGTTTATAAATGTCTACAATAGATGAAATTACCTTTACAAATTTATGAATATCTACATCGTGATAAATATCTTTCTCTTTTTTTTTCATCATGCAAAGAGATGGGAGCAATCGAGTTGCTGGATGTTCAAGGAACAACACAAAGCAACGTTGAGAAGCAGTAATGAGCAGAACAGCACAAGAGACGAGAGGAAGTTGCCAAAATACAGCCAGATCGGTACAACGGTAGTACAATGTTTATAGAAGTTTCTCACCCCTCCCCCCCCCCCCCAAAAACGCCGTTGGGGAAACAGACCCAACGGGTCTGCACTTGGTCTAGTTAATATATAAAACTCTCGCCCCAGATTCCAAAAACGGAACTCCGTCCGTCCGGCACCCTGGCCCACTCCCTTTGCTGGCGCGCTCCCTGTGATTCTCCGCAACTCCGAAACCGGACGCAGGACCGCCCGCGTCTTTTCGACTTCGGAAGAGATTTCGCTTTTCTTTCTAAGTATGCGCTTCTCATTCCATTCCGTCGTGTTTAAGCGCACGTTTTAAATCAAAACCTTACCCACCCCCCCCCCCCCCCCCCCCAAAAATCTCAAAACTAAACTGGCTTCTCACCCACACAAGCCTCACCAGCACCAGCCCCTGCTGAACATTCCATCGTGTGATGTCACAATGCCCAATGCTCACAGATGCCCAATCGGAATGGAGCCATTTACATATGCCAAAGCAGGAGCCCCAGCCAATGGTGAACGTTCCATCGTGTGATGTCACAATGCCCAGTGCTCATAGACATCGTTGCCATAGTGACAGTACAGAGAGTCAGATGAGGGCCGAGGAGCCTTCAAAACAACATGAGATGTTCCCATATTGTGTGAAGATATTTACGTCATTCACCCCTGAACCTCGATAAGAACACCACCTGCACATCTTAATTAAATTAGAGAAAAACGGAAAAGAGGTCGGGCATTTACACTTTTAAGGCTCTGTGTGTGTCGAAGCTTCGTGTGTGTGATGCCGCACCGCAAACCCCCCCACCACCCCCCCCACGCGTTGCCGAGACGGACCCGACTTCGACGACTTCAAGATACACTATTTTAAGACGGCAGGGACCAGACTTCAACGACCAAATCTCCCCTGGGGGCTACAGGTAGGGAACGGTCTTTATGCACTTTTCCAACTCTGTGTGTGGGGGTGGTTAGTGTGTGTGAGGCCCCCCCCCCCCCCCATTGGGGGCTATTGGGGGCCGCAGGACCGCCCACGTCTTTTCCACTTCGTCAGAGATTTCGCTTTTCTTTCTAAGTATGCGCTTCTCATTTCATTCCGTCGTGTTTAAGCGCACGTTTTAATGGATAACATACCCCCCCCCCCCCCCAATACTTCAAAACTAAACTGGCTTATCACCCACACAAGCCCCGATGCTCAAAGACATCGTTGCCATAGTTACCGTACAGAGAATAGCCTGTGAGCCGAGGAGCTTTCAAAACAACATGATATGTTCACATATTGTGTAAAAATATTAACGTGTTTCAAACCCCTAAAACTCGATATGAACAACACATGCACAACTTAATTAAATTAGAGAAGAACGAACAATATGTCGAGATTTTAATATTCCAATCAATGCACGTTTGACATTGAGTTGTCTGCCAGTTGGCCAATCACGCGCTTTGTTTCAGGCCAGCACACAAAATGGCTGAGAGGGCTTCACAGATGCCTGTTTTACTGGAGATTCAAATGTGTTGTTCTGTGGAATAAATGTAATGGAAACTTGCAGCAGCTTCATTGTATTTAGTGCAAAAAACATTAAAAAAGACAGAAGAAAGTGCTGCGAAGTGGATAAATATGCAAGAGAACAAGGTCCATGCTGATGTGCTGGAACACAAATGAACCCATGAATCACCTACCTGAAAGGAAAGACTAAAGGCCGGAATTTATGAACATCAAACTGTATGGACTTTAATTAATCTAATTGCACCCTTTATAACGTTAATAGATTCATTCATTCATTCATTCATTCCTTATTCATTCACTCACTCACTCACTTACTCAGACGTTCATTCATGAAATTGAGGGCCTGAACTATAACGCGGTGAATTGAACATTGTCACTAATGCCAGCCTGTTGTACAGTTATTAGTCTATAACAGATAATCTCGGAGCTTCATGCGAAAACATGCAGGGACAAAATGCTCCGATCGCGTAACTTACGAACTCGCGGCAAATAGCAATCAATTTCACTCCCTTTTTCCTCCCGTTATCATGGTCCGAAAACGAGCAAACTAAAAATACTGACGACCACCCCCCCCCCCCCCCCCCCCCCCCCCTTGCCCGGCCACAGATATGATCCTCGCCTCCACGATCGCCAATCGGCCGCTTATTAATTGAGACCGCTTCTTCACTTTACCGCGAGTACCGGTAGGTTTTCACAGGAAGGACCGAGCTTATTTCTTAACGACTAATTACTCTACAACACGCTGGCATTAGTGACACTGTTTACTTTACTGCAATAGCTTAGACCCCCACACCCCTCTCCACCTCCGATCCAACACCCCCCCTCCCTCCACACTCTTCCCCCTCCCCCTCCTCCTCTTTGTGTGTGACGACAAACGCACCACCCCTCCCCCTCCCCCTCCTCATCTTTGTGTGTGACGACAAACGCACCACCCCCCCCCCCCCCCCTTTGGTGCAGGAGGCGCGCGCACAGCATCTTGAACGCTCAGCAAATGTTTGAATTCTTCACTAACCGTCATTCTGACTTTGCTTGTGAAGACAGGAGTCGTGGATTGCATTTGTCTGACAATAATAATCAGCTTTATTTTTATTGGATAGAATTTATTTGTTTCACATCAACCTGATCATTATATAAATCTTAAAAAGTCAATTTAATTTACAAGCTTATTTTTAAAAAAAAAAACATTTTATTGCATTTCATTGTTATTTTCTTTATTTTTATCAATTTGAATTTACTAATTTAACTGTTCATTATAAATCTTCAGGAGTGCATTTCATTTTTAACATTAACATTTTATTGTTAAATTCAATATTTGTATTTCATTGAATTGATTTATTTCTCACTTAACATTACTTTTAAAGACTAATAATTTCAACACCGCTCCCTCCCCCTCACCCCTCTCCACCTCCGATCCCACACCACCCCTCCCTCCACACTTTTCCCCCTCTCCCTCCTCATCTTTGTGTGTGACGACAAACGCACCACCCCCCCCCCCCCCCCTTTGGTGCAGGAGGCGCGCACACTTCATCTTGAACGCTCAGCGATTGTTTGAATTCTTCACTAACCGTCATTCTTACTTTGCTTGTGAAGACAGGAGTCGTGGATTGCATTTGTCTGACGATAAAAATCAGCTTTATTTTTATTGGATTGAATTTATTTGTATCACATCAACCTGCTCATTATATAAATCTTAAACATTCCATTTAATTTACAAGCTTATTTTTTAAAGAATAACATTTTATTGCATTTCATTGTAATTTTCTTTATTTTTATCAATTTGAATTTACTAATTTAACTGTTCATTATAAATCTGTGTGTGGGGGTGGTTAGTGTGTGTGTTGCCGCCCCCCCCCCCCCCCCAGTGGGGGCTACGGGTAGGGTACGGCTGCGTTGGGGGATCAGACCCAACGGGTTTGCCATTGGTCGTCGTGTTTAAGTACACGTTTTTAATCAAATCCTTCACCCCCCCCCCCAATATTTCAATAATAAACTGGCTTCTCACCCATAGAAGCATCACCAGCCCCAGCCCCTGGTGAACGTTCCATCGTGTGATGTCACAATGCCCGATGCTCACAGATGTCCAATCGGAATGGATTCATTTACATATGCCTTTGCAGGAGCACAAGCACTTGGTGAACGTTCCATTGTGTGATGTCACAATGCCCAATGTTCAAATACATTGTTGCCATAGAGGGAGTACAGAGAAGGTTCACCAGACTGATTTCTGGGATGTCAGGACTTTCATATGACGAAAGACTGGATAGACTCGGCTTGTACATGCAAGAATTTAGAAGATTGAGGGGGTATCTTATAGAAACTTACAAAATTCTTAAGGGGTTCAACAGGCTAGATGCAGGAAGATTGTTCCAGATGTTGGGGAAGTCCAGAACAAGGGGTCACAGTTTAAGGATAAGGGGTAAATCTTTTAGGCCCGAGATGAGAAAAACATTTTTCACACAGAGAGTGGTGAATCTCTGGAATTCACTGGCACAGAAGGTAGTTGAGGCCTGTTCATTGGCTGTATTTAAGAGGGAGTTAGATGTGGTCCTTGTGACTAAAGGGATCAGGGGGTATGGAGAGAAGGCAGGTACAGGATACTGAGTTGGATGATCAGCCACGATCATATTGAATGGTGGTGCAGGCTCGAAGGGCCGAATGGCCTACTCCTGCACTTAATTTCAATGGTTCTATGTTTCCCTCTCCGCACCCCTCTCCCACCCATCCCTCTCTCCCCCACCCCCCTTCCCTCTCTACGCCACCCCCTTCCTCCTACCCCTCTGTCCCTCTTCCATCACTCCCCCTACCCCTCTCCACCTCCCTCCCCACTCTTCCACCTCTCCCCCTTCCCCCTCCACTCTCCCTCCCCACTCTTTCCCCTCTCTCCCCCACCCCTCTCCCCCTCCCTCCCTCCTCCCCTACCTCCACATCCTCCCCCTCCCCCACATATCTCTTCCCATCCCCCTCTCTCACCCCCTACCCCGCTCTCCTTTCCCTCCCAAATCTGTCCCATTTCCTCCACCTCCTCTCCCCTCCCTCCCCTCTTCACATCCCCCCCCCCCCCCTCCCCCCACCTGTGTGTTTGGGGGTTGGTTAATATGAGTTTGATGCCGCAGCCCCCCCTCCCTCCCCCTGCAAAACGCCGTTGGGGAAACAGACCCAACGGGTCTGCACTTGGTCTAGTATATTACTAAAAGTCTGATCTTGACCGCTTTTGGCCCACTGTGCTGCGATTTCCGAGAAAACGCCGCCACCTACGGCCGTCATTTTTGGCCACCTCGCTCAGAGCCCACGTCTGCCTTCCTGGACCAGAGGATTTTTCCCATCGATGAAAAATCAGAGAGATATTAATGTTTTAAAAAAAGTCACCATTCTCTCTTCTGCCCCTGCTTTAGGGAGGGGGGGACTATAAAACCAGGAAGTAGTGTGCCTCAATCAGTCTCTGCAAGCACGTCTCTCTGAGCTCTGAATAACACTGAACACATGTCTACTCAACTGTGAATGCCCTTAATGTGGTTTGAAAATGAAAATATGGTTGGTTTGAAGTAAAAAGGCACTGCCTGCAAATGGTTGTTTGGGGGGTTTGGGTTGAAGTAAAAAGGCACTCTCTCTCTCTCCCCTCCTCTCTCTCTCCACCTCTCTCCCCCCTCTCCTCCTCCCTCCATCCCCCCTCTCCCCCCTCTCTCTCTCTCCCCTCTTTTTCTCCCCCTCCTCCCCTCCATCCCCTCCCCCACCCTCCCTCCCCTAAACCCCCCTCCACACCCCCCTACCCCCTTCCCTCCGCCATCCCCCTCCCTGCTCCCCACCTCTCCCCCTCCCCTCACCCCAACCCCCCTCTCTCTCCCCCTCACTCAGCACCCCCTCTCTCCCCCCCTCCCCCCCCTCCCCCCCCTCATCCCCCCCTCCCCCCCTCTCTCTCTCTCCCCTCTGTCTTCCCCTCCTCCCCTCCATCCCCTCCCCCACCCTCCCTCCCCTAAACCCCCCTCCCCTCCACAGCCCCTACCCTCTTCCCTCCACCCTCCCTCCCCCTCCCTGCTCCCCACCTGTCTCCCCTCCCCTCCCCCCCTCTCAGCACCCCCTCTCTCTCCCCCTCACTCTCACCCCCTCTCTCCTCTCCTCCCCTCCCTTTTTCCCCTCCTCACCCACCTTAACCCCCCTCACCCGCCCACCCTCTTCTCCTCCCCTCCACTCCTCTCCCTCTTGCCCCTCTCTCTCTGTCTCTGTCTCTCTCTCTGTCTCTGTCCCTTCTCTCTCTGCCCTCACTCTCTACCCCCGCCCCCCCTCTCTAGATGTGACTACAAGTTGGGGGCTATGCATCAGTAGATAGGGTGGTTATGGGGTAAAAGGAGCAAATTAATAATATTGATGTAATATCAAGGGGGGTAAGTAGCGTGTATGCGGGGGGGGGGGGTAGTTAGTGTGTGTGACGCTGCATGCCGCCTCCCCCCCCACAACCGCACGTTGGGGGAACAGACCCAACGGGTCTGCACTTGGTCTAGTGTATTTATAAAATCTTTTGGGATTGTCCTTAATGCTACCCACCAGAGCTATCTCCTGCCCCCTTTTTGCCCTTCTGATTTCCTTTTTTTTGGTTTATTTCTCAGCTCTTGAAATTCCTCCAGGGATGCACTTGATCCCAGCTGCATATACCTGTCCCATGCATCCTTCTTGTTTTTGACGGATGTCTCCATTTCCCTCATCATCCAAGCATCCTAATGTTTGCCTGCTTTGGCCTTCACTCTAACGGGGATGTACACATCCTGAGCTTTTTTCAGCACACTTTTAAACATATCCCACTTGGCCGATGTTCCTTTCCCACCTAATAACCTGCTCCACTCAACTTGAGCGAGACCTTCTCTCATACCCTTACCCTAGTTGAGCATTTTAACACATGGACCCTCTCCATCCCTATCCATAACCATCTCAAACCTAATCGAACTGTGGTCACTGGTCCGAAAAGGTCATAAGGAATAGGAGTAGAATTAGGCCATTCGGCCCATCAAATCTACTCATCCATTCAATCATCTATCTCTCCCTGCTAACCCCATTCTCCTGCATTCTCCCCATAACCTCTGACACCTGTACTAATCAAGTACGGTCAACAACCAAGGGAAATGTAATTCTCTCTTCCTTTATTAGATAGAGTTAGATAGAGTTCTAGGGGCTAGTGGATTCAAAGGATATGGGGAGAAGGCAGGCACGGGTTATTGATTGGGGACGATCAGCCATGATCGCAATGAACGGCGGTGCTGGCTCGAAGGGCCGAATGGCCTCCTCCTGCACCTATTTTCTATGTTTCTATGTTTCTATCTGTCTTGTGCATAGGTTCAGTAGAAGGGATATCAAGAAAAATCCTTTTAGGACAGCACAGTGGCCCAGCGCTAGTCGCTGCCTAAAGAGCGGTAGAGTTGTTCCACGCTGTATCTCTAAACGAAACATCTTATTAGCACCTCATGGTGTTTCTTGTTGCTTTATTATTAATGAAGTCTTTTTCAGAGTGCTTTGGGATTCTATAAAACTCAATATAATTTTTACACAGCCGTGCAGCGGTAGAGTTGCTGCCTAACATTGCCCGAGACCCGGGTTGAATCCGGATAATGGGTGCTGGTCTGTACGGAGTTTGTACATTTTCTCTGTGACTGCATGGGTTTTCTCCGGGGGCTCCGGTTTTCTCCCACACTCCAAAGACGTACAGATTTGTAGGTTAATTGGCTTCTGTAAATTGAAAAATGTCCCTAGTGTGTAGGATAGTGCTAATCTAATGTGGTGATCGCTGGTTGGTGTGGACTCGGTGGGCTGAAGGGCCTGTTTCCATGCTGTATCACAGTAGTCTGTTTCCCCTCCTAAAGCCCCCCTCGCAGATTTCTGCTCGCAGCGGTAGAGTTGCTGCCTTACAGCGCTTGCAGCACCGGAGGCCTGGGTTCAATCCCGGCTATGGGTGCTGTCTGTACGGAGTTTGTACGTTCTCCCCGTGACCGTGAGATCTTCGGTTTCCTCCCACACTCCAAAGATGTACAGGCGTGTAGATTAATTGATTTGGTGTATGTGTAAATTGTCCCTAGTGTGTGTAGAATAGTGTTAATGTGCTGGTCACTGGTCGGTGCGGACTCGGTGGGCCAAAGGGCCTGTTTCCGCGCTGTATCTCTAAACTAAACTAAAAAACTAAACTAACGTAACCTAAGGGGACTCTTTCAGTTTCTCAGCAATTTAGAGTTTGTAGTTTGTAGTCCCTATTTTTAATCTTCATTTTCCATTGAGTTTCTGATTTCTTTGGGGCATTTCAGAGCTCTCTTATTGGCCTTAATTTTACAACATTAAAGGAGGGGAAAGCCAAACAGATTGGCCATATTATTGCTCATCATAACCTTTAATGGAGTCTTCAGTTTAGTTTAGTTTGGAGATATCCCGCGGAAACAGGCCCTTCGGTCCATTGAGCATGCGCCAACCAGCGACCACCCCTACACTAGCAGTATCCACACACCAGCGACAATTTACAATCTTTACCAAAGCCAATTAACCGGCAAACCTGTACGTGTTTTGAATATGGGAGGAGCACCCGGAGAAAACCTACGCAATCACTGGGAAAAAGTATAAACTCTATAGATAGCATCCATAGCCAGGATCGAACCCGGGTCTCTGGTGCTGTAAGGCAGCACCTCTACCGCTGCGCCACCGTGCCGCCCATTGTTATTGTTATTGTTGTGGGATCTTGTGCATTCCATACACAAAACAAAGCGACATGGACCAGTGATCAGACCCTGGGAAGGATGTGTCAAGAAATGATTGCTTCTCCTTTGTAAATGTTATGTATGAAATGTCAAAAGTCAACGTGTTGGCTGCTCTCGGTTTTAGGTTGCGACACTTGAAGTTCCAGTGAAAATGCTTCCAATTTGACTTAAGTTCATTAGATTGAGATAAATAACTTGCCGCAAGTAATTGTCACTTTTGGAAGTTGGT
The DNA here is from genome assembly GCF_010909765.2 of Amblyraja radiata. Classification (NCBI taxonomy): domain Eukaryota; kingdom Metazoa; phylum Chordata; class Chondrichthyes; order Rajiformes; family Rajidae; genus Amblyraja; species Amblyraja radiata. The sequence goes on along the minus strand of NC_045978.1, from coordinate 27,810,963 downwards.
GAGATTTGTAAGGCAACTGATAGGGGCCTACCTCCATATGTGCAGTGAATTGAAGTCTTACTGCAAAACTGTTCAAACAGATGCTCGCTCCTCAGCATCTGTAACTTGAGTGAGTGGCCTCTGATGATGTGTTATCCATGCACCAACTTGGAGACATTAAACTGCAATGTGAGCTGGAGTCACTGCTTCTGATGATGGCAGACACAAAATGCTGGAGTAACTCAGCCGGACAGGCAACATCTCTGGATAGAAGGAATAGGTGAAGTTTCAGGTCCAGGCCCTTCTTCATTCTGACGATAGTGGTACATTGTGGATTATCCACCATGTGATTAGGCTTGAACTAAATCAGACTAAATCACAATGTGACCGCCGTGCCACCCTGGTCTAAATTGTGAAGCATAATGTTCCTCAAATTCAGGAACATAGTGGGACAAGATGGTGGCTTACCACTCACTTAAGGGCAGTTATGGATTCACCATTAATGTCGGCCTTGCCAACACCGCCCACATCCTGAAAAATGAAAAAAAAATCAAAGGCTGTTGCCTAGAATATTAACAGAATGCTTTTAAAATTCTCAGTTTTATTTTCTCCCTTCACAGTTTCTCCTTATCTATAATGTCCATCTCCCCCATAACCGTCTGTGATACCTGCCTCCTCTGATCCTGATTCTATGATCACCCCCTCAACCATCTCTTTGGGGGACGGCAGGGTGAGGTGGAAAATGGAGGTGAAAACTAATGGAGCTGCCATCCTGCTATTTTTCCAGAAGGACTGATCGTACAGTTGGCACTGCTCTAGACAACTCTGCTCTCAATGGGGAAGAAATGTTGCCAGAATCTGGAAGAGTCACAGCACTAACAAACTCTTGAGATTTGGCAGTGGACCTGTAACCATGGTAACTTCTTTGTAGGTTTGCTTCTGTCTGGGATGTTAAGTGATAACTACAACACTTACCACACTCACAAGTTTCAATCAATGATTCAGTCTTCAGAAGAAAGAAGATTCAAGCACAGAATTGGCTCGATGCAGTAACATAGTTCCCAAGAATGTTTTTAATAATAAAGATATAGATGGAGAGCTTCCAATAACTTTCACATCAGAATCACTTGCTGTTTTCACTGATAATCCCAACTGGGAACTGACTTTTTTGGCAGAAATCTTTCCCTCACATCTTGGGTACAATTAACGGCTCAACATTCCTTTAGATGTTTTCCTGTTGGGGACTCCCAAACGAAGTTCTACGCAAGCGAAGCGTGTCTGCGTGCATGTGCACATATATGTCTTTTTACATGTGGATGTAGCATGTATTGGACTGAATGTGTAGGAAGGAACTGCAGATGCTGGTGTAAACCGAAGATCAGAATCAGAATCAGACTTTATTCGCCCAATATGTTTTGCAACATACGAGGAATTTCATTGGCCAGGTCGGTCATACAATTAAAAGAAAAATCACTCAAACACACATTTTAACATGAACATCCACCACAGTGACTCCTACACATTCCTCACTGTGATGGAAGGTGAAATAAAGTTCAAGTCCTTCCCTTAGTTCTTCCTCGGTCGTGGGCCTCGAGCCCCCGTTGACGGGACGATCTTGACTCCCGTAGCCGGCGGCGTTCGGGCCCCCCGCGTCGAGGCGATCCGCTCCCGCATCGGGGGGATGTCAGCTCCCCCGCGCCGGGCGATTGAACCTCGCGTCGGGGCTGGTCGAACCTTTCGCGACATTGGAGCTTCCCGACTCAGCTTCTCCCGAAGACTGCGAGCTTGATGTCAAGTCCGCGGTGGGAGCAATCCCACGCAAGGGATCAGCTCTGATGTTAAGTCCGCCCCCCTCAATAGGGCTCAGTCAGTCCGAGGAGGCTTCCAGCTTCATTGATGGAAGGTTGCAGAGCGTCCGCAGAGTGTGATCTGAAAATTAATCACATCTCCGGCAAGGTAAGAACTTGAAAAAAAGTTTCCCCCAATCCTCTCCCCCCTCCCCCCACATAAAACAAACCGAAGAACCTTAAAGCAAACTTTTAACACACTAAAAAATAACAAAAATAATGAAAAAACGAACTGACTGCCGGACAGACACAGAGACTTCCTGAAGAAGGGTCTCAACTCAAAACGTCACCCATTCCTTTTCTTCAGAGATGCTGCCTGTCCCGCTGAGTTACTCCAGCTTTTTGTGTCTATATATTGGACTAATATTAGTTTGCCCACATCCAGCACCAATGCACTGTTGCTAGGTTGTGTGTCAGCTACAAAAGGCAGGGTAGCAATTCATTTAGATTACCCTAGCAGGAACCTCCATACCTGTGACCTCTATGCCAAGAGGGATGCCAAGCAAGCAAATAGGAACAATACCATGGAAATACATTCAGAAATCATTCTGACTTGGAAATATATTGGTATCCTTCATTATCACTTGACAGTTTATTTCATTGACATCAATCTTTATCACATAATAATTATCACATTACATTACTAATGGAAACTTATTTGCTATTCACTAATATATTCTACACTCACAGTTCTACAATTGTTACAGCACAGTTTAGTTTAGTTTAGATTAGAGCATAGGTCGGCAACCTTGTTCTGTATAGGGACCGGGACGTATGTCTGTGAGCAGATGGCGGGCCACATCTATCACGTGTACACATGAATCGCACCCCAGATGGCAGGATACAAATCACGTGTTCACAGAAGGTAGACAAAAATGCTGGAGAAACTCAGCGTGTGAGGCAGTCTCATGCAATCCTTGAGTTTCTCCAGCATATTTGTCTACCATCGATTCTTCCAGCATCTGCAGTTCTTTCTTAAACATGTTCACAGAAGTTGTGCGGCCGTGCCGGCGGCTGTGCGCAGGATGCGGTACAGCCAGAGCTCGGCCGTGCTTGGGGCGGGCGCTCGGCGGGCCGGATGATTACGGGGGGAAAAATCCGCCTGCGCCCGGATGATTTTGGGTTACGGGCACATTTGGCCTGGGGGCCGTAGGTTGCCGACCCTGGTTTAGAGACACAGCGCGTAAACAGGTCCTTTGGCCCACCGAGGCCTCGCTGACCAGTGATACCCGTACACTAACACTATCCTACACACACTAGGGACAATTTTCAATTTTACCAAAGCCAATTAACCTACAAACCTGTACGTGTTTGGAGTGTGGGAGGAATCCGGAATGCCCAGGGAAGACCCACGCAGGTCATGGGAAGAAGATATAAACTCTGTACAGGCAGCAACCGCAGTTAGGATTGAACCTGGGTCTCTGGCGCTGTAATGCCCCTGTCCCACTTAGGAAACCTGAACAGAAATCTCTGGGGACTTTGCGCCCCACCCAAGGTTTCCGTGCGGTTCCCGGAGGTTGCAGGTGTTTGCCGGAGGTTGCAGGTAGTGGAGGCAGGTAGGGAGACTGACAAAAACCTCCGGGAACCGCACGGAAACCTTGGGTGAGGTGCAAAGTCTCCAGAGGTTTCCGTTCAGGTTTCCTAAGTGGGACAGGGGCATTAGGAAGCAACTCTACCGCTGTGCCACTGTACAGCCCATAAAGAAACAAGCTCTTTGACCCACCATGTATATGGTGACTTTTTTGCCTCACTGCACTCTTTTGATTTGCCTGCGCTAAGACCATATCATTCTCTGCCTTGCTCATTTGCATGTTTGTACAAATGTCTGTTAAATGTAGTTGTTGTATCTGATTCCATCACCTGCTCTGACAGCATGTTCCAGATTTCAATCAGTCTCTATGTAAAAAAAAGTACCTCTAAGATCTTTTTTTGATTTCCTACCTCTCAACGTAAAACCATGCCCTCGATATATGGATCTTTAATATTGTGCAGAGTCGTATGATTTCTCTCTCCATTGTCAAGCTGGGAAGGTATATAGTGCAATTTGGAGATAACAGTTTACTACTTAAAAAGGAAAATACACTGACAGATATTTATGAAAATCTTTTGTGAAAAGATACGGCACGGTGGTGCAGCGGTAGAGTTGCTTCCTTACAGCGCCAGAGACCCGGGTTCGATCCTGACTCCAGGTACTGTCTCTATGGAGTTTGTACTTTCTCCCTGTGACCTATGTGAGTTTTTTCCGGGTGATCCAATTTCCTCCCACGCTGCAAAGACGTACAGGTTTGTGGGTTAATTGGCCTGGTTGAATTGGAAGTTGTCCCCAGTGTGTGGAGAATAGTGTTAGTGTGTGGGGATCGCTAGTCAGCGCAGACTGGGTAGACCGAAGGGCCTGTTTCCGTGCTGTATCTCTAACAGTAAAAAGAAAGAAAGATACTGGAGTTAAAGTCAAACTTCAATCAGAGGATGTTGATGATAAATGTAAAGAGAGATTATGTAATGAACTACATTCTCTGCAGAGAGTGTATAAAATCATGAGAGGCATAGATCGGGTAGGTTCACAGAATCGAGGACCAGAGGACATAGGTTCAAGGTGAAGGGGAAAAAAATTAATAGGAATCCGAGGGGTAATGTTTTCATAAAAAGGGTGGTGGGTGTATGGAACAAGCTGCCAGAGGAAGTAGTTGAGGCTGGGACTATCCCAATGTTTAAGAAACAGTTAGACAGGTACAAGGATAGGACAAGTTTGGAGGGATATGGTCCAAATGCACACAGTTGGGACTAGTGTAGCTGGGATATGTTGGCCGATGTGGGCAGTTGGGCAGATGGGTCTGTTTTCACACTGTATCACTCTATGACTCCAAAAGGCTATAAGGTTTTGATGTCTGCAATCACTCAAATAAGCCAGTCACAAAGTGAAAGAAAAGCCACTCATGGTTCAGAGCTGGAGAGGGTGTAATGTTTTGGGACAAATAAACTAGAGGGGCACTTCACACCAAAATGGATGCTCGAAATGAAGGTGCAAGTATGCAAGCTCCTTCCAAGTCTGCACTAGTTTTTATCCTTGTTGATGGCCAAAAGGTGTGGTGAAAAGCAGTTAATTTTCCTGTCTATCATTAGTTGCATGTTTGGTTCAAAGCTGTGTGAGATTAGTGGACATAATTGAGCTTGGCTCATAACAGGAATAATATTCTTCTTTGCATTTTATCTGTGTTACTGCATATTGCTACATCCCATCATTTTCTAGTAACTGAGTTGTTTGGTTTCTTGTGCGGCTGAGTGCCAGATATTACGATGGATGTGATTTCTATTCTATTGTTCGGTCACTCCATTTACTTGACTTAGTCACTGCCATGAGGCAACTTTGGGCATTGATGGCAAAGAAGGTAAACCCATTGCCCATCCTTCGTTGTCATTGAAGTGAGCGGCTTGTTGGGTCATTTTAGGGGACGGTTCAAACTCACTCATTGATGTGAGCCTGGATTCAGCGATAGACCAGATTATGCAGGAATATTGGATTGTATTCCCTTAAAGACATTAGTGAACCAAACAGGCGTCAATGACAATTTGATAGTTCCATGTTCACTGTTGCTGATAATATCTTCTCAGTCCTGTGCGTATTTAATTAGTTCAATTAAACTGATCTCCATCTACCATGCTGAGACTTGAACTTTGTCACCGGATCATCAATCCAGGTCCACAGTTTACTAATTTACTGGCATTTAGATGGACAAGGGCTGATTAGGGATAGTCAGCATGGGTTTGTACATGGGAAGTCGTGTCTCACTAATCTAATTGAGTTTATTTGAAGACGTGACCAAAAAGGTCGATGAGGGCAGAGCTGTAGATGTTGCATATATGGCCTCCGGCAAAGCATTTGATAAGGTTCCGCAATATAGGCTGCTCGGGATCGCATGGGATGCAAGGAGAGATAGCTGAATGGATAGAAAAGCGGCTTCATGACAGGAAGCAGAGGGTGATCGTGGAAGGTTGCTTCTCGGACTGCAGGCCCGTGACTAGTGGTGTGCCTCAGGGTTCGGTGCTGGGTCCGTTACTGTTTGTCATCTATATCAATGATTTGGATGAGTACATAGATGGAAAGATTAGCAAGTTTGCTGATGATACAAATGTGGGTGGTTTTGCAGATAGTGAAAATGGTTGTGAAAAATTGCAGGCCATGTGGGCTGAGGAATGGTTGATGGAATTTAATACAGGAAAATGTGAGGTATTGCATTTTTGGAAGTCTAACAGAGGCAGAACCTTCACAGTGAATGTTAGGGCTCTGGGGAGTGTTGTAGAGCAGGATTATCTAGGAGTGCAGATGTATGGTTCCTTGAAGGTGGAGTCAATGTAAATAGTGTGGTCAAAAAGGCTTTTGGCACTGGCCTTCATCAGTAAGAGTATTGAGTATAGAAGTTGGGCGGTCATGTTGCAGTTGTATGAGAGATTCGTGAGGCTGCATTGTGAGTATTGTGTGTGGGCACCATGTTATAGGAAAAATGTTGTCAAGCTGGAAAGGGTACAGAGAAGATTTATGAGGATGTTGCCAGGACTAGAGGGTCTGAGCTGTATGGAGAAGTTAAGTAGGCTGGGACCCCTACTTGGAGTGCAAGTGGATCTTATAGCGGGGTGACCTTATAGAGGTGTATAAAATCATGAGAGGAATAGATTGGGTAGTCTCTTGCTCAGTGTAGGTGAATATAGGACCAGAGGACATAGGTTTAAGCTAAAGGGGAAAAAAATTAATGGGAATCTGAGGGGTAACCTTTTCACACAAAGGATGGTGGGTGTATGGAACAAGCTGCCAGAGGAAGTAGTTGAGGTTGGGACTATCCCAATGTTTAAGAAACAACTAGACAGGTACATGGATAGGACAGGTTTGGAGGGATAAGGACCAAATACGTGCAGGTGGGACTAGTGCAGCTGGGACATGTTGGCCAGTGTGGGCAAGTTGGGCCGAAGGGCCTTTTTCCATGCTGTATCACTCTATGACTCTATGTCTGTTAAACTATAGCAAGTAAGAATTTCATTGTTGTTGATTCAATTAAAGTCTCTTGACTCTTGACAGAGGTAAAACATTAGTCTGGTGCGAGGTTTGCTGTACAATTGCACCTACTTTTGCTGTAGGATCAGATCAAGGAAGCTTTAAATGAAGATGATGATAAGAGAATACTGATATTGTTTTCCAAATCTGTCCTAATGTGATTTCCCCAGCAATCACAGAACTGCAAAAGCTCATGTAATTCCCTTTCAATACAGAGCTGCCTTCACTCTCAGCACCAGCGCGAAATATGCCGTAATTATTTTTAATTTCCATAAAACTCCTTGGGCTTAATTATATTGGCTTGCATTAATCCAAACTGTATCAGTGTAATTACACTAAACATTCCCCAAATAGACATGAGATCCACCAGCAGGAGACTTACATGAAGACAAATTTAAGAGCTTCCATTGCAACCCTCAAATGATTTATAAAGCTCTTTTAAAAATATTTTCTCCCTTAACTTTTACATTTTGATAAGATAAAAATGCAATGTATGAGGCCCCACACCCAGGTCAATGCAGAGCTTTGCAAACCTCCGCTGGGATAAGGTGACTCTCTGAGTGCTGTTCCAGAAGATAATCTATTGTATTCCAGAGGTGCTGCCTGACCTGCTGAGTTACTCCAGCACTTTGTGTCTTTTTTTTTGTAAACTAGCATCTGCGGGTCCTTGCGTCTACAGCATGATTTGACTGGATAGAATGCAGAACAAGCATTTCACTATATTTCAGTACACGTGACAATAAATAAAAACTAATGTAATTGTATTGTTTAGGAAGGAACTGCAGATGCTGGTTTACACTGAAGATAGACACAAAATGCTGGAGCACCTCAACGGGACAGGCAGCATCTCTGGAGAGAAGGAATGGGTGACGTTTCAGGTTGAGACCCTCCTTCAGACTTATTTATTGTTCATTTATAGGATGCGGGTATCAGTAGAAAGCCTGGGATCTATTGAGATTTCTGGCTCAATCAACTAAATTTTATGGAGTCTGTGAATCTAACATCATAGAGTGGATTGGATGAAGATGTAGATATCTTTCACTCAACACTGATTGGGTTTTCCAAGCAATCTTGATCAGTATTACTGTTGTTAGTTTTGATTCCAACGTTATTCAGATGAACAAATTACTAGATATGATGGGATTTGGGCTAATTTATTAGGTTTTGTAAATATCCTAACACACTGTAGAATACCACAGAGGGGCAGTGGCTGGTGCGGCAATCAGTAGCCAGTGACATTCACCCTGGTGCTGGCTTCTCTTGGATGCTCAGGTTTTCTGCCACATCCCATAGATGTGCTGGCAACTGAAAATTGCCCCTCATGTGGGTGGGTAGTTATGTGCACAGGATAAAGGATAGGTTGCAGGAACATAGGGGAATGGGACTTAGTTTAGTTTAGAGACACAGCTCAGATGCAGGCCCTTCGGCACACCGAGTCCACTCTGACCAGTGATCCCGCACACCAACACTATCCTACACTCACTGGGGACAATGAACAATTTTATCTACAAACTTGTACGTCTTTGGAGTGTGGGAGGAAATGATTTTCTGATCATTCCTTAAATGAATTGAGATAAAAAGTGACTGTAATGTTTTAATTTAAAACACTGCTATTTTAAACTTCATTACACAAGCATTTGCATTTCTACTTCATACATGCATGGCTGAGAAACATACTTGGGTATTTGGTTTCATTTCCCATTTATTCACTGTCATTGAGTTATTTAGGTCCATAATGGTGATAATTTATTACTGAGCACTCCTGAATGGAGTAAATAAGGGCTGTATTTTATAAATTCCCAGAGCAGTTAAAAAAAAAAAGCAACAATGGTGCCTATATTTACTGCACTTGTACATTGCATATACACATGCGTCTGATAAATTATACAGCAAATCTTTTAAGAAGAAAAAATCTGTCAGATAAAGAGGGATAATGATGGAAATACTTGTGCATATTTGTGTTATGATAATGAATATATATAGTTGATCGCATCGCCTTTCTTTGGTGTAATATATTGGCAGTGCCAACATTTTAAGAAAGTCAGAACAACATATCTGGTTTGAAGCAATTAAAATTGTTTCCAGGTATAAATCCCAAGGGAGTCATTTTCCTGTCAACTTGCAAAATGGGCCATTAAAATCTCTACAATGCCCCCTTTTTCGACTTTGCGTTTATATTTCTGGTACTTTTTCAGGGAATTGTCAGATCTACATTGTGACCCATTGGGAAACAGCAACTGAAGGAATCAAACCAGTGGGCGTGATGGACTTCCAGGGCTATCGACAGATGCTAGGATGAATGTCAATGGTGAAAGAGGAGAACCAGACAGCATCCCAAGAATAGCCCTGCACTGGACACCAGAAGGGAAAAGGAAAAGAGGGAGGCCCAAAGCCACCTGGCGTCGAACTGTAGTGGAGGAAATGAAAACAATGGACCTGACCTGGGGAAGTGTCCAGAAGCTAGCGCAGAACACACAGGAGTGGAGGACCTTCGTTGCTGCCCTACATGCCAGGTGCCATAATAGGCAGTAAGTAAGTATACTCTACAAATGCATTGATTGTAATCATGTATTGTCTTTCTGCTGACTGGTTAGCACGCAACAAAAACTTTTCACTCGACCTCAGTATACGTGACAATAAACCAAACTAAACTAGTTCATTTCTACACATTGAAACTACGAGTGTTTGTCATTGGTACCTGTGGTATTAATGGATATTTTGGGAGTTTCATGCATGTGCAGAACAATGCAGGAACCCACAAGCTGCTTTTCGTGATTCCCTGTGCTCTAACAGGCAGTGCTGTTTGCCACTGCATCTACAGTAATCAAGCAAAACTCATTGGAACTGAGGTGAATTTTGTGAATTTATTAGGAAGGTTGGCTGTAAAATGCCCTGCAGTTAAAAATAGTGGGATGTTCAGGACATCTGTGCTTCTCAAATAGTTGCCCTTGCATTCTGTAGGAAGATCCTGATCCAATTAACCTACAAACCTGGGATGTGGGAGGAAACCGGAGCACCCAGACGAAGCCCACGTGCTCACAGAGAGACCATGCAAACACCACGCAGACTGCAACCAAGGTCAGGATTGCACCCGGGTCTCTGGCCCTGTGTGGCAGCAACATCGTGCCAGGTGATGCCTAACGGGCCTGTCCCACTTACGCGACTGCCGGCACCCGTCATAGGTCGTTGCAGATCGCCGAAAATTTTGAACGTTGAAAATCCAGCGGCGACCAGAACAAGGTCTTTGGGCGACTACTCACGACTATACGGGCGACACCCCGGTGACCGAAGCCAATTAACTAACAAACCTGTATGTCTGTAGAGTATGGGAGGAAACCACAGCACCCAGAGAACACGCATAGTCACCCGTTGTCAGGATCAAACCCGGGTTTCTGACGCTGTAAGGCAATAACTACTGCTGCACCACCGTGCCACCCCCAAGTCAGCATTTGTGAACAAAATGGACAGGCGTCATTTAGAGTTGGGACCCTTCTTCAGACTCAGTGCTCAGAATGAATATGGACCTGTTTGACTCACTCCAGGAATGTGACACCTCTTGGTTGCAAGATCAAAGCTACAGGTTTATTTGTTGATATATGGTTGAAAGGGCTATATTTACAGTATATAATGCCTTCCATTTTTCTGTACAAATAATGGTAGTTCTCAATCAGTCGAGTATTTCTGAAATACCATTATAACGCAGGAAATGCATCAGCCAATTTGTGCAAAGTAAGCATAGAAATAAAATAAAGATGAGAAACCTATTACAAGCACTAGTTCCTATCCTCACTTGCTGCCCCTGAAATGGTTTGGCAAGTGGATTTGGTGGTATTCTTGTCTTGTGAGGAAGAAGCTTCATGTTAACAATACTACTGCTGGGGGACATCTTTTGTTTATCGGCATGCCACTGAAATGGAGTTTTATTGTCATGTCTGCACTGCACAGCTAAATTCTCTTTGCACAGATCACACATGCACGAGTCAACATATTTTGGTGCCATTTGCAAAAAGTCCAGTGTGTTTGCTGTACTGGAGCAGCGCCTGATCCAGACAAGTTCCAGGTTGCTGCAGGGCCTCCTCCATGGCCCATGTGAATCGACATCCATCTCCTCGCCCGGCCATCTTTGTGTCCCGGGGGCACCTCCTGCAGCCGACCTTGCAGGTGCTGGAGGCAATGCTCCAGTCCCTCTCCTACTGGCCCTCTCCTCACATCTGCTGTCACCAGCGTTCCCTCCTCCTGAGCTCTCTGGTCTTTGGCATGGAGGTCTACTGCTTCCGAGCTTCCCCCCTGCAGGCCGCGGCTGCCGGGCTGATCTTCGTGGTGGTGAGCCAGGCCTGCCGCTGCCGCGCGTGTCCATGGGGGACTTTCCTCTACAGGCCATGGCCCTCCTAGTCTTCCTTAGTTTGGCCTCGAACCTATGACCTCGATGAGATCAGCACATACTGCTCTTCAGATTTTCTTATCCAAATCCCAATTTGTCAATGCCAGGATGGTAATGTCCCTTCAATAATCTACTTTTAGGATTCATTCAGCTTGAAGCTTAGGGTTTCACTTGCTTGACATTTTAATGGAAAGAAAACTCTCAGAATGCAGAACCTACATCAGATACGAGGCGATTCTAGGACTATCAATTACAGCATTCGAGTCTGCATCCCTCACGAAATTCAATGGACTGAGGCCGCTGATTAGACAAGATAGACCAGGGTTGTGAAATTGTACGATTTTACAACAAGTGTAAGCTAAAGGAATTGATTTTGTAATAGGAAGGATGTGTTTAATGTTGTGTAGCACAAGTACAGTTAGAAGGACTTTGCGATACTAAAATAGATGTTGCTCGGATGGAGAAAGGAGGGAGAAAGAATGTGACTTGCACTGCAGCACTGCTTAAATTAAAGGAAATTTAACCAGTGTTTTGGTCATTTTGTATATCCTTGAAATATAATCTCTCATGGAGACCGTTGAACTATCTCTAATTGGACTTTATCAGACTTCAATGTTTTATCTTTGCACTAAATCTTTCCTCGGGTGTTCCCCGATCCCCCACATCCCACATCCCAAAGGCACCCCAAAGTCTTTGTAGGTTAATTAGCCTCTGCAAATTGCCCCTAGTGTGTAGGAAAGGGATGCAAAAGTGGGAAAATGTAGAATTTGTGTGAACGGATGTTCAATAGTCAGTGTGGACTTGTTGGGCCAAAGGGTCTGTTTCCATGCTGTATCATTCAATCAGTCAATTGGCCAATTTGCTTTATGCTTCGTGAAGAGTTTTAGTTAAGACAATAGCAGTGGTTTGCATTAATATATCTCCCCTGATGCAGTCCGAATCAATCAGAAAATGACTCGGTCAAAGGAGACATTAGTTCATGAAAATCTAGAAAACACCGATGTTAGAAATCTGAAATAAAAAGATAAAACAATAGAAAATTCAGACGGTCATACAGTATCTGTGGAAAGAAAAAGCAGTTCAAGGACCCTGAGTCTACGTGGCCGAGAGTTATGTGGTTTGAAGAGTTTTAAAAGAACAGTGCACGGCTGCACAGTGGCACAGCGGTAGAGTTGCTGCTTTACAGCACAAGAGACTCGTGTTCGATCCTGATAGCAACAATAAGTGCTCCAATGGGTGCTGTCTGTATGGACTTTGTACGTTCTCCCTGTGACGTTTTCTCCGGATGGGTTAGTCTCCTCCTGCATTGCAAAGACGGACAGGTTTGTGGGTTAATTGACTTCTGTAAATTGTCCCTATTGTGAAGGATGGAACTAGAGCGTACGGGCGATCGTTGGTCGGCGCGGACTCGATGGGCCGAAGGGTATTTCCACACTGTATCTGAACAATATTAAACTAAAGGTGAAGAGATTTAGGAATATGATCCCAAGCTAAAGAAAATGGACGGGTTAGAGTTGGAAGGATCTTAACACAAATGTGAACATTTTAAATTCAAGACATTGGCAGAATGGGAGCCCATGTCACTCACTTCAGAGTACATCCATACAAGTCACAGACAATTAAAATGACATTAATTTTCATATTACAGACACTTTAGCATTGTGACTACATCATTATAGTTTATATAATGTGATTCTAATACTTTGCAAAGGTAGCTGCAGGCAAAATATTTCAATGCAGACCGTACATATGAAATGAGATGTACTTACTGTTGTTTCTGAAATTAATGGTGCATTTTTAGTTGTGCAATATAATTTAACGATGCAATTCATCCAATAAAGACAACATTATAGAGAATATGTACAGGCACAATGATGTTACCTCTGTTCTGGATAATGCTCCTGACGTTGGTGCCTCTTGCTTGTATCCCCAAGTGCTTGTGTGTTTGTTAAATGAAGGTTAAAAAAAAACGAGTTTTACAAACAAATTATTCAAAAGTGCAATCAATGGTTTCATTACAGCAGGGCTTAATGTTCTATTTAATCAATAATTTTGCTAAATTTGTTTTCTTATATTCTGTGCAATATATGCAATTTGAATTTGTTTGCATCTCCTCCCCGATCTCCTGAGTTTTCTTTTGATATTTCGTCTCATTTGACTTCAATCAGCCTTTCTCTCTGTTCACTTCCACCACACTAAAAGAATCCATCTTCAGTTGTTGATACGTGCAAGCGTGTCGATGGTCTGTTGTACTCCCATCTTATGGTCACTTCTGGATATTGGGAGGTGCACACAGTAGATAGCTGAAACTTTAGCTGGTGAAACTCAGCAAGTCAGGCAGCATCTCTGGAGAAAATGAACAGGTGACGTTTTGGGACGGAACTGGAGGTAGGAAAGGCCAGAACAAATCAGGGTCGGTAGCAGATGACCAAGGAAGGTTTGTATAAATTTGTATTGATATGTTTCAAACAACGTGAATAAAAATGTTTTTATAAGTTATCTGACTTCCCTTCACATTTTTCCCTTTATATTCACATTATTCTCTTTATATTCATGTTATTCCCTTTAGCCCTTTATCATGTACCTGCACACTAGTGGCTCGATTGTAATCATATATAGCCTTTCTGCTGACTGGTTGGCACGCAACAAAAGCTCTTCACTGTACCTCGATACACTTGACAATAAATTAAACTCAAATTCACTTCAGAGAAGCCAGTGTTTACAAAAAAAGGAGAGCTAGATACACTTCCTGCTGGTTCTTGTCTTACGAAGCAACCAGGAGTTTAAAAGCAGCTGCAAGCTACTGAGAAACAATTATCCTCTGACCTCAGTAAATGGTTAGCTGGTAACCTAAGTATGTGCCCATTTAGAGCAATTAGAACAGGGACAGAGTAGATCATACACAGATCCACTTCCACAGAAAAATACAGAACATTGTACTTTAGTCTTTAAAAATCAGATTATTAGTTGACTAGAACAAGTTTTGTTCATCTAAAATAGACACTCAACGGGTGAGGCAGCATCTTTGGAGAAAAGGTATAGGTGATGTTTCGGGTCAAAACCCTTCTTCCGGCTGAGAGGGGAGAGTGAAATGAGAGGTATGAAAAGATACAGAACAAATCAGAGCCGGCACCGATGACCAAGGAAGTATGGAGCCCACAATGGTCCATTGTTGGCTGTGGAATAGGTGATAACGAAGGGATATTATGGAGACGAACAGTGGAACTGGCAGGACGACGAGGATGGGGAAGGGGCGGAGTGAGAGGGAATGCAGAGGGCAGCTTACGACCCAGCGATATGAGTATCGATTGCTCCAATTTCTAATAACCTCTGCATTCCCTCTCTCTGCCCCCCCACCCCCTCTCCGGGGTCTCAAGCGCTGTCAGGCAGCAACTCTCTGCTGCTCCAGTCTGTTGACCCCTGCTTCCATGTTCTGCTACCGGATGTCAGGATTCCTTTTTAATTTCAATATTCTTCTCTTCTGTCCTTTAAACAAGTGGAGCAAGACGTTCATCCCTCATTGACAGCATAAAACAGCAGCACATTCTACTCTGCCCCAAGTTCATTCTGACAAGTATTTGGAGGCAGAGAGGAACTTACCAAGAGGTGCATTGACATTAGTAATAAGGATTGAACTTCTAAGCCAGGTATTTCGTTGGATTCTTCTGCTTCTATCTAAGATGCTACCTCATCCTAGAGGCCACCCTCCATTATCACTTTTCTTAATACTCAGGATACTGTGGACAACTCTCTTTGTCACAATCATTGAATATTAGCTCCATGTTTATTTAATTAACTACATTTAAATTCCCAAGTTGCTTTGGTGGAATTTGAACCCATGTCCCCAAATTCTTAGTCCAGGTGCAATTTCGTATTGAATTGTTTCAGATTTAAATTCCACATTTCCAGGATTCCAGCATTTTTTCTCTCTCATGGTACTTCAGATTTCATTTGACTACTCCTATGTACATCTCCTTCATGATGCCTTTATTACCAGACAGCACCACCACCACTTTTTTGGTTGATCTCCCTTGGTCTCCATCCCATTGTAGATCTCTCTTCGTGGTCTTTTCTGCTCTCTTCCACTTAAAACTTATTCTATTTTTGACTTTTCCCAGTTCTGAGAATAGTTACTCCAAACCTCTCACAATCGATGCTGGCTGACCTGCTGATTGTATCTATTGTTCTCTGTTTTTATTTTATAAGTTTAGATCCATGACCACTGTACTGATATTGCACTCGCACCTCGAACTTTCAAGGCTGGTTTCCTGAATGATTGTTAGAAGTAGATACAAGGAACTGCAGATGCTGGCGGCACGGTGGCGCAGCAGTAGAGTTGCTTCCTACAGAGCTAGAGACCCGGGTTCGATCCTGACTGCATGTGCTATCTGTATGGCTTTTGCACATTCTCCCCGTGACCTGCGTGGGTTTCTCCGGGTGCTCTGGTTTCCTCCTACACTTCAAAAACCTGCAGGTTTGTAGGTTAATTGCCTTGGGAAAAATTGTAAATTGTCCCTAGTGTGTTGGATGATGTTAATGTACGGGGATCGCTGATCGGCATGGATTCAGTGGGCCGAACGGCCTGTTTCCACTCTGTATCTCTAAACTAAATAAAAGCAGGTAGGCACAAAATGTTGGAGCAACTTAGTGGTCAGGCAGCATTGGTGGAAAACATGGATAGGTGACGTTTTGAGTCAGGAGTAAGGATTTTATTCACTGAGGTAAATTTTAACGTTGCAACCATTTAACTCGGAGACTAACTGTGACATCTTCATGATCATGCCACTCAATAAGCTCCCCTCATATAGGAATTAGATATTTCTAATCTTGTGTGCAGCTTGCTGTCTGAAATCCTAAGACACACCGCATCTCTACATTTGTATCATTACTCCCCTATGACTTATTCTGTGCAGGCACTGCTAAATTATTCCACTTCTTTAACATATTTTAAATTTTAATTCTCAATTTCAAATATTCCGGCTATAAAATCCTGGGTGTGGAAATATTAGGTGGAAATTCCTCGAAGCTTCCCATGTCACCCACGGGCAAAACCTCAATTTACCCAGGGGACAAATATTAACGCACGTTCACTATTCCAGTCATTGCATATCTCTGACTGGCCTCACACTCTACAGTAGGCTGCTCAGAATTTTACCTTTAAATCAGTTTTCCATTTTACATGAACTAAATTTGGATGGAAAAAATGTTGATGAATAATCATTCTCTGAGAGTTTTAGTTTAGTCCAGCCTGTGGCTTTCCTGTGCACTATTCTTCCCTTGCCTGTCAGTACAGATCATCCTGCAATATTGTGTGGTTTGTAAATGAAATTTAGAAGAACGGGGACAATGTGGCTCTGCTTATGTTTTTGTTTTCACTTTAATAGCGAGAGACTAGACCCTTCGACTGGTTTGAAAAATGACCGGTAGGGCTTCTCTTTGTAAATTAAATTGGTGTCTTTTATCAGGGAAAGGATTCAGCAGGCACTGTGCTTTTGAGACTTGCTTAAGAGTCGAGGATCGATGGTGGATCTATGATTTTATAAATTTGTTGAGATCAAGTTTCCTCATACACACATTCAGGTTGTTTAAAATAAAATGAAGGAAGTAGTTAGGGCTTCTAATGTTCTGAATTGAATTCTTGGTCGACTGTGAGTGGTTGGCAGGTTGCATGGTCAGCATTTTTCTGTGCTGAAATGTGCACTAAATGCTGGCACTCAAGTTATTTTTGCCTCAAATTAACAAGTGCCTGGAGCTGGCCCTTACATAATTGTTCCCATGTACAAGATAACATGTTTTTTTCCCTCCTCTCTCCTGACATGTTAATCAGGTGATTCGATTCTTGACAATTGCATTTAAAAATAATTGAATTTGTGAGAAAGGGAAAAACAAACAGATTTTAGAAAAAAAAAGTCGAACAAAAGAAAGAACACAAGATGTGAGGTAAGTATTATTTTTTTTCTCGAAATGAGAAGCAGAATATTCCATCTGAATAGGTGATGCATTCCAGAGCTATTACATTAAGAACAAAACAGGTCACTTTATATTAATGTGATCTAGTTTGGGGATGGAAATACAGGTCAGGTGGATAGCTTTATTTGGGAGAGAAGGGTCGCATTTCCGTCAATGCCTCTGAGCGATTCTCATCTGTTTGAATTGCTTCTTTCAAATACAGACACAATCTTGTTTTAAAAGACACTTCAGAATGTGTTTGATTATGAAAACCCATGCAATATTTTCAAGATTTTCGTTTTTAGTTTAGTGACATAGCATGGAAACAGGCCCTTTGACCCACTGAGTCCATGCCGACCATCGATCACCCATTCACACTAATTCTATGCTATCCCACTCTCTCATCCACTCCCTACGCATTATGGGTAATTAAAAAATGTTAATTAACTGACAAACCTGCACATCTTTGGGATGTTGGAGGAAACCAGAGCACCCAGAGAAAACCCACGCGGTCATAAGGAGAAGGTATAAACTCCACCACACACAGCACTCAAGGTCAGGATCGAACCCAGGTCTCTGCTGTTGTGTGGTAACAGCTCTACCAGATGAAATTGAGCTCTTGGACAAACATACAAATAAAGGCTGACAAAAAAAGATGATTTTTTTCAATCCAAATAATTGCATCTAAATTTTCTTAAGACGATTTTTAATTGGATTTATTCACAATGTCAATCGTTTCAAGGCATTTAGAGAGTATTCAAAGTATTTTAGTGTAAGATCAATTAAAGATGAGGAGAGTAGAATTATTGTTATTTTACCATCATGTTAGGACATGTTAAATAAATTGATGATAAGCAAAGCAGAAGCAAGTGCTATAAAACCATATGTTAGATAGCATGGATATAAATCTGGCCATGTTAAGGGGCTGTCCCACTGCGTCGACCAAATCCGCGAGTTCAGACGAGTTTGCCCTCGACTCATACTCGCAGCATGAGTACTCGAGGCCTCATCTAGGTCGCGGCGTATTTTACTCGCGCCGCGAGTAAAAAAAGGTCGCCATGGAAAAAATCGATACTTTTTTTAAACTCGTAGGTTTAGTTGAAGTAGGTCATAGTAGGTCGGCATATTATTAGGAGGTAATCGAAGGTAGTCGAAAGTAGTCGTAGATAGTCTTCAACATAGTTGAAGGGAGGTTGTCTTCACTCTCCACTATTCGGTGTCCAATTTTCCCGAAGCTAGTCGAAGGAGGTCTTCAACATGACATTTTTTCAAACTCTCCTAAACTCTTCTAAACTCTCCAATTAGGTTGCCGCAGTGGGACAGCCCTTTAACGGACAACAGAGGAACGTGATGAACCGGAGGAAGGTGACTAGTAGCGACCTTCAGATTCATTTATGCTTTTGATTTCAATGAATGAGTAGACTCTGGAGTGGAAGCCTCGATATCAGATGACAGAAATCTTGGTGGTATTATGAACTGTGAAGAAGACAGTAATAAGTTGCAGCAGGATATAAACAGATGGGAAAATGGACAGATGCACGGCAAATGCAGTTTCATATCGTGAAATGGAAGTGGATGGTAGGAAGAATGGGAAGAAGATAAAGGATGTGTAGGAAGGAACTGCAGATGCTGGTTTAAACCAAAGATAGACACAAAAAGCTGGACCAACTCAGCGGGACAGACCACAATTCTGGAGAGAAGGAATGTGTGACATTTTGGGTGGAGATCATTGTCGGGTCTGAAGAAGGGTCTCGACCCCAGAAACGTCACCCATTCCTTCTCTCCAGATATGCTGCCTGGCCCGCTGAGTTACTCCAGCTTTTTGTGTCTATCTAGAAGATAAAGGATGTTGTTGTAAAAGGGACGCAGGAGCAGAACTTTGAGGTTTGGGCCCCATTAGTTACTGAAAGTGATGAGGCAGTCAGAGAAAGCAGTTCATAAGTGTTACAAGTGTAAAAAATGATAAATGAAGAAAGACACAAAATGCTGGAGTAACTCAGCGGGTCAGGCAGCATCTCTGGAGAACATGGATAGGCGACATTTTGGGTCAGCACCCTTCTTCAGACTGATTGTAGTGGTGGGAGGAAAGAAAGCTAGAAGAGAGGAGAGGCTGGACAAAGCACAGCAGGTCATAGGTGAACACAGGTAAGGGGGGGTTTTGATAGGACCGATAGATGGGCAGAATGGATTGTAACCATTCTGTGATTCTTTAATTAGTTTGCCCTTACTGAAGTTCATTTGAAAATGCGCTTTTGTACATGGAGGTAAATTGTCAAAATCAAGAAACTTCAGTGAAATATGAGGGTCTGCAGGGACTGGAGCACAAGGTCACTGAAATTGATTGTCCATGAACTCTTTAGACTTCAGAGATACAGCGCGGAAACAAGCACTTCGGCCCATCTAGTCCGTACCGACCAGCGATCACCCTGAACACTAACACTATCCTACACACTAAGGACAATTTACATTTTTTTTACCGAAGCCCATTAACCTACAAACCTGCACACCTTTGGAGTGTGGGAGGAAACTAGAGCACCCGGAGAAAAACCTTGCCGTCACAGGGAGAACATACAAACTATGTCACGACAACATCCGTAGTCAGGATCGAACCGGAGTCTCTGATGCTGTAAGGCAGCAACTCTACAGCTGCGTCACTGTGCCTCCCTCCTGGGCAGCAACTCCTCGAGCAAAGGTTCAAGAAGTACCGCATTTTTCAGGAAGTTGGCGCACATTCCTTGCAAAAATGTAGCCATCATCTATGGGTAAACTGTCGTAAATGTTTATTGCAGGCATCCATTTGCATTGAAGGTAACATATTGTTGAATGCAAGTGTAGTACCTACCACCCATTCCAGTGCGTTCTCGCATACACTGCAGCCTTCTCCAAGTTTGTGTAATGTTTTCCACATATTGAGATTTTCCAAACTTCCCAAGGGGCTAAAATATCTCCTGATTTGCACTCCGACTGGCTTTCAGGCACTGTTCGCATTGCTCATTGACTGCATATCCTTATGCATTCTGATAAGAACAAAGGTAGACAAAAATGCTGGAGAAACTCAGCGGGTGAGGCAGTATCTATGGAGCGAAGGAATAGGTGACGTTTCGGGTCGAGACCCTTCTTCAGACTGATGTGGGGGTGGTGGGGGCGGGAAGAAGAAAGGAAGAGGTGGAGACAATGGGTTGTGGGAGAGCTGGGAAGGGGAGGGGAAGGAGGGAGAAAGCAAGGACTACCTGAAATTGGAGAGGTCAATGTAAACTACCCAAGCTAAATATGAGGTGCTGCTCCTCCAATTTGCGGTGGGACTCACTCTGGCCATGGAGAAGGCCCAATGTATCTTTCTCAAGCAGAAAAGACGGTCACTTATATTTGGGTCCCGTTGTTTCCAAGGAAGAGAAAATACGATTAACGACCTAACAAGTTAATGACTTTACGAATTAAAAATAAATAAAATGTCATTGCAAGTTCATCTGCAAAAATGTACTTTCAGTATATTAAAATATCATTGACCCTAATGTTAGGTGAATTACAGAACCTCCCTCTCCATTCAGCTTTGAGTACACAATCTGCCCTAGGTCCCATCATGATACCAAAGTTATTAATCTTCCATTAGAGTTTGCAAGGAATGAAATTGTGAATCGGCACAAACTAAAGAAATGCAAATTCAGCATATTAATTTATTTTAAAAAAAGTTCAAATAACCTTGTAATGAATAATATTTTCTACATTTGGAAGGGTGGGAATTAGGATATATTGTTGTTATTGATTGTCAAGTCAATGGAATGAATTTCAGAGTACAATGTGCTGACACCACATATAGTGCAATTAACACCACAAATGTTGAATGAATTTCTTGGCAGATGTAATGTGAAGGTGTAGCAGACAAATGTTGTGGAATAAATAATTGCATTTAATGTATATCAAAATAAAGTTATAACCTCTGCAGGATGAAAAATATGTACGTACAAAAACTTCACTGATTTTAATGTAGGTTAATACCATAGATGAATTACATGACCTTCCTCCCCACTCAATTTTCAATGAACAATTTGTCCTGTCCTACGTTGATGGTATTGTCTGGAAATTGCCAGTTTTCTGGAAGTATCCAACTATTACATTTTGCAGAATTACCTTTCATAATTTAATGAAAAGACTCTCGGCATGCATATAAATACATTTCAATGGGGTTAATATATTGTTGCCCCCTTGGTTGAAGCTAAAATTGTGCCTATTTAAAAAAAAATCTGAAGCCTATCCGTACTTTGTGTATTTATTTCCTAAATTGTTTTCCATCTATTTTAAATTTCACCTCTATATTCTCCAGGCCAGGAGAGAAATGAGGCCGGAATAAACTTGCAAAATGAACAGAAGTTCGGCAATTATGTTGTGGGAATGTTCAGGATTTTAAACATTTAAGTAGATGTCATTCAAAAATAAAGTGTTAGTTGCATTTCAGACTTAAAAAAAAAAGTTTACTATTGGTAATTCAGGATGGGGATTTACTTCAAAGTACTGAGTAAATACCTCTGGGTATTCAGTATTTGACCTTAGTCAAGCATAGATCAATATTCTGTGTCAGGGTGAGTACATCATATTCGCATTTTGGAAAGAACTATTAATCATGTTCAAATCAGACTAGAATTATGGCCCTAAGGCTTGGTTTTCAGGGCACCCTCATACTTTGTAGCTGAATGTTCAAACTACGGCACAAATTAACTTTCCAACCTAAATTTCATATGCATGCTGACTTTATCGCTTCTTCAGTCAGTAGTTTCGGCAGCATCCCAAGAGAATTGGCAGTGTTTTCCAAGACCACTTAAATGCAACCAGCAGAAGGGGGATGGGAATAGCTGTGTAAAATGCGAGGCACAATCTCACTGGAGAATCTGTCCGCTGAAGAGCTAGAGTGAACCAGGACGAAACAGGCAGCTTGATCAGAACTGTATTCTCCACTCCCGACATTCAGTCCCTCGTCCATGAATGCAAGTGGCTGCAGTGCACACCATCCATGAAGTGCACTGTCTTTACTCACCCAGGACACTCAGACCGCATCTCCTAAGCCACGGTAACCCGAACGAAGGTTTGTTGGACGGCATAACGGGAGGGGGCTGGAGATGTCGGAGTGATGAGCGTGGGCCGGTGGGAGGGTGGACTGGGGTAATGCCTCCAGCACCTTCAAGGTCAGCTGCAGGATGCGCCCCGGTACACAAAGATGGCCGGACAGGCCGACCAGACTTTCGACTTTGAATAATGGCGCCAAAAATGGCAGCGCCCATATGTGGAATTTCACTGTGCAGCTGAATATGTGACAGATATACTGTAGCACCATTGAATGATTGAATATTTAAGCCTGCAACCTCCACCCTCAAGGAGGTCAAAGACAACACGTACAAATGAACACCATGAACTGTGGATTGATCTTCATGGTGCACATCAACCTGTCCTGGAAGTACATCATCGGTCTTTCAAGTATAAACAAGGAACTGCTGATGCAGGTTTACACAAAAGTACACAAAGTGCTGGAGTAACTCAGCAAGTCAGGCAACATCACTGGACAACATGAAGAGGTGATGTTTCAGGTTGGCACCCAACTTCGGGTCTGAAGATGAGTCCCGATGCGAAACATCACCTATCCATGTTCTCCAGAGATGTTGCCTGACCTGCTGAAGTACTCCAGCATTTTGTGTCCTACCTGTGGATTGTGTCCAACCTTGTGTCCTACCTGTGGTTTGATCTTCAAGTTGCTTATCACCCTGACCTGAAAAAACATGAATGGTTTTTCATCGTTGATGAAATCCTTAATGTTCACTGGTTCAATTTTATCTTTATTGTCACATGTCCCTTGGATGTGCGGGTCGACCTGCGAACCGGCCATCCACCTTTGTTCCCTGGGGGCGCCTCCCTTAGCTGACCTCGAGGGCACAGTAGGCCAGACCCTGGTTCCCTCTCCTCTCCTACTGGCCACGCTCCTTGCCGGTCACGTCCGCCATCGTCACTGGCTCCATCCTGTAGTCCTTTCAATGCAACCTTCATGATACCCATCTTCTCCAAAGTTGCTGCTTGACCTGCTGATTCACTCCAGCACTTTACATAACAACACCAAGGTCTCTACCAGTTCCAGTAGGCAAATAACCACTGCCTTCTCAAGGGCAATTAAGGATGGGCAATAATTAGGTATGTTACAAAACTTACCTTCAGCGGCGATGCAGTTCTGCCACTGGCCGTGTGCGCGACTTTGGCGCTTTTGAGGGAGGGGCGAGGGGGCGGGATTAAAATGCCGTTTTCTCCTGCCTGTCCGAGATATATTTTCTCGGGCTGCTACCTGATGCTGAAAAATCGTTCCGACTTCCGTTCTCGGAGGTTTTAAAAAAAAATCGAGACAATTTAATCCCTGGAGTAAAATAAAAAAGCGACTTCTAACGCCGTCAACGCCGACAACGGAGCGGATCTCACGTAGGGGACAAAACATAAGGTAAGTTGTTTATTTTACATTTAAACTTGCTTCTTAGAATGACTTTAATCCAAATTTCATTGGCGTTAATGTGAATTTGGCCCCATACAAACTGGCAGTGTTTTTCCTGCTGATATGGGGTTCAAATTCACCGCAAACCACAACGTTCCAATCGATCGCGTTCCACAAAAACCCACTCGCAAGATGATTAAAATGGCCATTAATTTATGGGAATTAAACATTAAATTCCTTCCATGTGGCCTATAAATTCATGACAATGAGATTTAAAAATCATGTTATATTGTGAATTCTTGTGTGAATGTTATTTGGACACTTAGGCTATTTAAAACATTAATCTTTTCTTAAGAAATGGATAGATGTTTAGATCTAGTAATTGAATTTTGTAATTAGCTACAATTAGGTAACTAACTAATTATATCCTTTAATTTCAGGTCATCCAAGTAAGATTGTTTCATATTTGTTTCAGAATGCTTCAATCTATAAGAACTGAAAATTTCTTTCAGTTCCCTTAATTTTTAAGAAAGTTATGGGCTTTTGACTGTCCTCGATCACAGCTTTTGAGTTAGGTCAATGGAAAAGCAATAGGGAACAAGATGCTAATTTTCGAGTATGAAAATGGCCATACCTTTTTTAATACTGAAGATATGAAAGTGAATTAGGTGTCAAATTAAACTTTTTTTTATGCTTTATCTAACGGGATAAATTGCAGACTTGATTTTTTCAATCTCAAAATGTTGTAACATTGCTACAATAATCACTCGCAATGCCAGCCAATGACAATGATTGAGAATAGAGATAGCTGTAAGCAGTGGACCAGCCACATAAACTGGTGACAGGTTGGCTATTCTGTGGTGAGTGACTCACAGCTTCATCCCAAAGCCTTCCCACCATCTACAAGGTTAAAATCAGGAAAAATAACATGGAATAGTATTTACTTCCCTAGATGAATTCAAACATCTGAAGGTTAACATCAACCAGGGCAAAATAACTACTTGTCTAGTGTGCCATCCAACACTGTAAATTCACAGTTATTCACTGTGGCTTCAGTGTGTGCCATCGAAGGCTGCTTGACAGATGCTTCTTTGAATGCAACTCCTAAATCTGCAGTGTTCTGGGAGGATAAGGGCAGTGAGAACATCATGTGCCACCCTGACTTGGAGATATATCATTAATCTTTCATTGATAATCGACCAAAATCCTGGAGCTAGTAGTGCAATGGGTTTTTTCACCATGTTTCAAAAGGACATATTGCCATTGACTTCTGAAAGGCAATAACCACATCCTTGAATGCTTAAAAAGATAGAACTTGCTTCATATTTAGCTTTCTCTACTTGGATTATGATTGCGGGCTGATTGTTCTTAGCCTGAGCTTGTATTTGAACAATGCCCTCCTGGTAAACCTGCTGCTAACAAAAGTAAAATCCAGCGTGGCACAGTGGCCCTGTGGTGGAATTGCTGCCTCACAGTGCCAGAGACCTGTGTTCAAACCTGATAGGTGCAGGCTGTGCAGAGTTTTACATTCTCCCTTTGACCACGTATGTTTTCTCCAGGTGCTGGGGTTTCTTCCCACATGTGCAGATGTGCAAATGGGAGCTTGATCACCCCGATGAGGAGGGCCCGACCGCCAGCTACTGGAGCCAAGATCGTCCCTTCAACGGAAGGCTCGAGGCCCCTTACCGCAGGAGAACAAAGAAGGGAAGAGATTGAGCTTTTTTTTCGCCTTGCGAGGAATGTGGAGGAGTCACTGTGGTGGATGTTTATGTTCAAATGTATTTTGTGTGTTTTGTTGCTTTTTATTGGTAAGACTGTATGGCAAATCAAAATCCTCGTATATTGCAAAACATACTTGGCTAATAAAGTAGCGATGTTACAAAACTTACCTTCAGTGGTGCTGCAGTTCTGCCACGGGCTGTGTGCGCGACTTTGGCACCTTTGGGGGGGTGGGGGGGTGGGATTAAAATGCAGGTTTGTATCGCTTGTCGGAGAGGGATTTTCTCAGGCTGCTTGTCAATGAAGAAAAATCGATCGGACTTCCGTTCCCATTTTTTTTTTTTTAATCGCTGGACAATTTAACAGTTGGATTAAAGTAAAAAGCGACTTCGAACGCCCTCAATGCCTATAACGTGATGGATTGTAATTACAGGACAAAACAAAGGGTAAACTGAGTATTTAACATGTAATCTTGCTTCTTGGGGTGGCTTTAATCTAATTTTACATCGCAAAAATGTTATTTGGGCCCCATACGATTCGGCAGTGTCTTTCCTGCTGATACGGGGTTCAAATTCACCGCAACCACAACGTTCCAATCGATCGCATTCCAGAAACACCCACTCGCAAGATGATTAAAATGCTCATTTTTTTTTGGACAATCATGTCATAAGAGCATCTAAATTGTTTATATTTTGTGTAATTGTCTATCCTTAGTCAATATTTTTATACTAAATATCCACAACAGGGATATTGTGCAAAAAATTAACAATTTTGATTACATTGAAAGTGGATGTTTCTGGATTTATTTATGGAAATTAAACATTAAACATTAAATTCCTTCCACCTGGCAGATGAGTTCATGAAAGTGAGATTTTAAATTCATGTTATATTGTGAATTCTTGTTTTAATGGGATTAGTTTGTTATTTGGTTACAGGCTATTTTTTTAAAAAATATCGTTTTCTTAAGAAATGGAATCTACAGGACATTCTTAATGGGAAAGTAGTGGGCAGAAAGGCATGTCATGCTTGGTTTGAAGAGCAAAAACTTGTAGTTTACAATGGTAAAATTGAAAAGATGAGGAAAAACAAGGTGGTCAGAGTTGCTTATTGGCTACAATCTGAGGAGTATGAATGACGCTACTGATTATGATATGCCAGTGTACCAGCTAGCACCTGATCTTCTCCATAAAGACTTGGTCTATTGCTAGAAATTGTAATTTATTTACCTATCTGTTATGGACTTACAGCATATAATACAATAATATTAAAGTTCTGATCTTGCGAATATCACATTTTTGAATTTTCAAGGCAGTCTCGGTGTTTATTACTATTTCCGTCACAACTGACAATTTTGTAATTAGCTACAATTAGGTAACTAACTGATTATATGTTTTAATTTCAGGTCATCCAAGTAAGATATTTTATATTTGCTTCAGAATGCTTCATTCTATAATAACTGAAAATTTCATTCAGTTCTCTTAATTTTTAAGAACGTTAGGGGCTTTTGACTGTCCTCGATCACGGCTTTTGTGTTAAGTCAATGGAAAAGCAATAGGGAACAAGATGCTAATTTCCGAGTGTGAAAATGGCCATAACGTTTTTAATACTGAAGATATTAAAGTGAATTAGGTGTCAAATTAAACCTATTTTTATGCTTTATCTGACGAGATAAATTGATGACTTGATTTTTTAAATCTCAAAATTTTGTAACATTGCTAAATAAAGTATAATTATGATGGGCTTCTGTAAAATTGTCCCTCGTGTGCAGGATGCGAAAATGGGATAACATGGAACTATTGTTGGGGTGATTGATGGTCAGCCTAGATATGATGGGCTGAAGGGCATGATTCCCTGCTATATCTCTAAACTCAATTAAACTAAACTAAACCAAGGTTTCTTTTCCATTTGGAAACAACAGAACCTGGCGGACTGTCACTAAACACCTCCGACCAAGGAGCTGATTATTGATTTCAGGAGGTCCCATAATGGAGAATACGCCCAATCTCCATCTACGGGGAAAGTGTGGAGAGAGTGTCCAGCTTTAAGTTTCTGGGCACTCACATTTCAGAGGACCTCACATGGTCCACCAACACTGCTGCGCTGGTCAAGAAGGCACAGCAACGACTGTTCTTCCTGAGGACATTAAAAAAGACTGGTCTGTCCCAACAGCTGCTGTCAACCTTCTACTGCTGCACCACAGAGAGCATATTAACATATGGCATCTCTGTGTGGTATCTCAGCTGCACGGAGGCGGAGAGGAGAGCTCTTCAGCGCGTCGTCCACAGAGCGCAGAGGATTATTGGGACACAGCTACCAGCCTTGGAGGGCATCTACCACACACGGTGCCTCAGGAAGGCCGTCAGCATCCATAAAGAC
Source organism: Amblyraja radiata (assembly GCF_010909765.2). Lineage (NCBI taxonomy): Eukaryota > Metazoa > Chordata > Chondrichthyes > Rajiformes > Rajidae > Amblyraja > Amblyraja radiata. The sequence goes on along the minus strand of NC_045978.1, from coordinate 27,783,208 downwards.
TCCTCACACCCTTGTAATGGACTGTTCGAACTACTTCCCTCCGGCAGACGTTACAAGGCCTTCTACACCCGAACCTCCAGACTCAGGAACAGCTTTATTCCCAGAGCTATAGTGGCTCTGAACCGGCCCTGCTGAGTGCCCCCCATCCCCCCTGGACTGTCTCCCTCGTATGGTCACGTCGCTCAGACACATCTGCACTTTAGTCTGTTGAACTGTTTTGACTGTTTTACTGTTCTTTTTACAATCCATGTTCTCGGGATATCTAAATCTAAATCTGAATTGTATTAGCTATTTATGTTATGACATCGGTTGGAAGCTGCATACCAAATCTCGTTGAGTTTATGTGCAATGACAATAAAATATATTATTATTATTATTATTATTATTATTATTATTATTATTATTATTATTATTATTATTATTATTATTATTATTATTATTATTATTATTATTATTATTATTATTATTTCGGGTTGGGTTTTACTACCAAATGCCTTGTGAAAGAGAACAGCAGATTAAAAAAAATCTGTTGTATGAATGGTTCATATCATTGTAACAGACAATAGTTACATTTTTTAAGGAGGTACAAGTAACTGTAGATGCTGGAATGTTGAGCAAAACACAAAGTGCTCAGTGGGTCAGGCAGCATCTGGGGAGGGAATGTGCAGGTGACGCTTTGGGTTGGGACCTTTCTTCAGACTCCTGGTTGGGCCTGAACTGGGAGGCCTGGAAACGGAGCTGGAGGTCACATGGAACAAGATAACGGCAAAGGTAAGTGTTGAGGAAGGACATGTGGCTGTAGTGACGTGTCTGGGTGAGAACATGGATTGTCACAAGAGATCAGCAGCAATCACAGAGCGAGGGGTCTTACAGAAGTCTTGTTGGAGAGAGGAGATGAGCTACTTCGAAGTTGATTAACAATGAGGAGATTTTGCAGCAGAGCAGTAAAAGTTAAGTTTTAACTGGTTGGCTCAAGGCTCCTTATAATTACAAAACAAAATGGGTTACAGACTGCTTTGTGAATGTGATAAACATCTCCACTTAGCATTGCCCATGTGAGTTGAAGCAACTGTAAGATCTATATTTGTGCCCAGGTCTGACTTTTCTCGTCTACCTCTTTGATGGAATTACTAATCAGTGCAAAGTAAACACAATTATACTTGTAGTAATTAATGGGGTGAGATATTTAATCTTCGCTAAACTGAGGTGTGGTTTCAAGGCTTATAGTTCGTAGTTAAAAGTGCACTGGATTGAATAAATGAACAGGGTACATGGACAGAGATTGACACAAAATGCTGGAGTAATTCAGTGGGCCAGGCAGCATCACTGGAGAAAATGGATAGATGAGGTTTAGTGTTGGGACCTTTCTTCAATCTGAAGAAGGGTTCCGATCCAGAATGACACCTATCCATTTTCTCCAGAGATGCTGCCTGGCTCATTGAGTTACTCCAGCATTTTGTGTCTATTTCTGGTATAAACCAGCATCTGCAGTTTATTTTTAATACATGGTACGTGGACGGGATAGGTTTAGAGAGATATGGGTCAAAGGCGGGCAGGGAGGATGAGTGTATATTGGGGGCATCTTGGTCAGCATGGACAAATTGGGGAGAAGGGTCTGTTTCCATGTTGTATGACTTGGTGACTAAATGGAACACATCTATAAACATTTGTTTTGCTCTTCACTCTCAAAAAGTACGGCCTTTGCTCTTGCTCCAGCTTTTACTTATCGAGTGGATCCCACTCTCTGAAACAGCCCTTGCTTATTATAAATTATCTTATCAGTGGCAGGAATAAAGGCTTCAGATTCTTAGTTTTAGTTGAGAGATATAGTGCAGAAACAGGCCCATTGGCCCACTGAGTCCACACCGACCAGCGATCCCTGCACACTACACTATCCTGCACACACTAGGGATAATTTACAATTAACCTACAAACCTGTACATCTTTTGAGTGTTGGAGGAAACCTGAGCACCCGGTGAAAACCTACGCAGATCACGGGGAGCACGTACAAACTCCGTACAGACAGCATCCGTAGTCAGGATCAAATCTGGGTCGTTGTGAGGCAACCACTCTACTGCTTCATCCTATCAAATCTAACCTCTATGTTGTGAGACCCAGAATCATTGATTACCAGAGTAATGGTTATGTTAGATCTCCAATAGCATCTTAAAATATTAAACTAAAGCAAAATATGTGAACAATAATTTTATGTTTCAAATCCCACCTGCAAAGTATTCATCATCTGATGCTAGTTTATCAGGGTTTTTAAAATAATAACATGGACAATTCTGCTAATACAGTAATAATAACCCATGCAAAATATCCAACCCGAAACGTCACCTACTCTTTTTCTCATGAGATGCAGCCTGACCTGCTGAGTTACTGCAGCATTTTGTGTCTATCTAAAATATTCTTGGAAATGCTCTTAAATTGCATCAAGTTTATTGCCTAAATCCAGGGTCCTAGGTTAACCAATTGACCAATCTCAATTGTGTCTAAACCTTCGTCAACTTGTTTCAAAGGGAAACAATTTGCGCTTGAAGCATTTGTTGAAAAGAAAGAGCAAGAAGCCTTGTGTGCAGTTCTCCCACACAAAAACTCACTGTGGTTTCTGCAAGCGGGTCTGTGGGTCTCGGATCAGATTACTAAACCACCTCAGGATCCATCAGTGAATAGTGGCAGACCAGTTTTGTACTGAGGTGATCACGTTTAATACATTTAAACATACTGTGCAGGTAATAAAATAAAATGACTCTTAAATAACCACCTGATAGTTTAGAATCAGCACATAATTACATATTGATCTGTCTGTTAAAGGTTTTTTCAACCTGAATTTTTTATTCATAAGGTCATAAATTATAGGAGCAGAATAGGGCCATTTGGCCCATCAAGTCTACTCTGCCATTCAATTGTGGCTGGTCTACCTTACACTCTCAACCCTCTTCTCCTGTCTTTTCCCCCATAATCCTTGGCACCCTTAGTAATCGGGAATCTATCAATCTCTGCCTTAAAAACATCAACTGACTTTACCTCCACAGCCTTTTGTGGCAATGAATTTGGCAAAGGCTGAATAAATGCAAAATAAACCCAATTAAGTATCTATAAATCTGAATTCATGGTTGGAACTCCAAATCATATTTAGTTACCAATAATATAGTTTGATGTTAATATTGGCTGTAATGAAAGTAAAACTTAATTGGAACACACATCGCATTCTAACTCACAATGAAGTTAACTTGAACTAAGTGAAATGCCAAGTGCTGGAAGATAGCACTCTCCGTGGAAGGAAAAAGGTAGCCCTTCTTTAGGCAGATAGGATTAGGGGGGTGGGTGGAGAGGGGTGGGGTGGGGAAAAGCCTGACAAGTGATAGTGGATGCAGATGAGGGTGTGATTAGAAGGTGGGTGGAGTAAGTGACAAAGGCTAAAGGTGAAAGGGCAGCAAAAGGGAGTCAAATAAGGAAAGGATGAGTGAAACATAAAGCCATAGGAAGAGGTAAAGGGAATAACATCTCTATCAGACTAAGCAACCTGTGAAAAATGTCAGTTTTGCACTGGTCACTGTAGGTGGCGATTGGCTTTCCAAACTGATTCCTTTGATATAAGAGTAGTAAAGGAAATGCAGATGCTGTTTTACAAAAAATGACAAAGCGCTGGAGTAACTTAGTGGGTCAGGTAGCATCTCTGGAGATCATGTTTTGACATGAGACCTTATTTATCCAGCTAGTATGGTGGGAAATACCTCTGTCCCGTACTGTGGACATGGAGTTTGTATGTTCCAAAAACGTGCAGGTTAGTAGATTAATTGTCCCTAGTGTGTAGGATAGAACTAATTATAGTTTTCGGTCTGCTATACCTTCTTCCCAATGGCAGGAGTGAAATGAGAGTATGGCCAGGGTGGTGTGGGTCTCTGATGATGCTGGCTGCCTTTTTGAGTGAGCAATTCTTGCCAAGAAAATCAAATTTCTAGGCGTAAATATCACCAGCAATTTGTCCTGGTGCAACCACATTGATGCCGGTGCCAATAAATAATACCAATGCCTCTACCTCTGCAGACCAAGGAAATTTGGCATGTGTCTCCAACAACTTTTACCAACTTTTATAGATGCACCATAGACGGCATCCTATCGGGATGCATTACAGCTTGGAAAGGCAACTGCTCTTGTAGGACCACAAAAAATTGCAGAAAGTTGTGAATTTAACCCAGTCTATCATATAAACCAACCACCCATCCATCGACTCTATCAGCACTTCATGTTGCCTTGGGTAAGCAGCCAACATAATCAAGGACTGCTTGCATTCAGTCATTCTCTCTTCTTCCATCTTCCGTCAGGCAGAAGAAACAAAAGCTTGAAAACATGTACTACAAGATTCAAGAACAGCTTCGTCCCTGTTATTATCAGACTTGAACAGACCTCTCACACGCTAAGGATGAATTTCTGATCTCCCAATCTGCCTCATTGTGGCCTCTGCACTTTAAAAAAAATCTGCACTTTCTCCATTGCTGTAACATTATACCCTCTATCCTGTACTCTTTCCCTTGTCTCCTCTGCACTACCTAATGTGCTCATGTATGGTATAATTTGCCTGGACAGCACGCAAAATAAAGTTTGTCACTACATCTCGGTACATGTGGCAAAAATAAACCAATACCAACACTATTGTCATGGAAACAGCCTGGCCTGTTCCAGCACTTGAACACACAGATGGTAGCAGGATAACAGTAGGGGCTTACTGTTTTGAAAGAAGATGTATGGCTTTGCTCACATGGCTGTTTAATGAGCTGATCATTGGTGAGCACCCACCATGCAAATTGATAGCGTGGCAATTTGCAGCTCAGGTATGTTTTGCCCAGTCAGCTTAACAACCAACTCCCAATTTTCTCTCTTCCAAACTTCCATTCTTAAATTAGTTTCATTTGGCATCATAGTCAGGATCAAAACAATGGTCCTAATGGCCCCTTCTGTGACACACTTTTCTATGTTTCTATGTTCTATGATTAATGTATAGAAAAGTCCTTGTTGAATCTTCTGGATGAATGGCATCTGATGCCAATATGATGCTGACAATTTAATCTTAAATTGCAACTAAAGTATGTTTGCCCAGTCAACTTAACAACCAACTCCATGTTTTCTCTTTTCCGAACATCCATTCTTAAATTATGTTAATTTACTCATATGCATATAAATTCATCAAACAAATATAGATTGATCAATATTTGCACTGCATGAATGAATGATTGAACAAAAGTACCGAACAGTCCAGTCTTATGCCTGCCATTGCACATGGCAACAGGCCCCCCATCTTCCCCCTACCTCCTGCCAGTTCCCCCTTAGTTCTTGGCGGCCCCTCCACGCCGCTACGGCGGGTGCCCCCATTTTTCTCACTGGTCCACCTCACTATCCACGTTATTGGTGGCACAGTTCCAGTCGACGCCGGTGGCTTGAGACCTATTAGGAGTCCGCGGTGGGCGAGCCGGGCCTACCGAGTGGGTCCTCTGTAGTCGGTCCACAGCTGGAAAGTCGTGATGGGTGAGATTTGATATTATTTTTTGTAGGTGTCTGGAATGATTTAAAACGGGCTGTTTTTTAGAACAATGTGAACACACACTCTCTCCTTGTGTACTGTAACTCATGAGGCTCCACAGGTCAACATTAAGTTTCGCGGTTGTCATTATAGAACCACCTTGTGTAGGTTAATAAGGACCTAGAGATGCACACTGCATGTCCCAAACCACAGGGAGCCTTAATCACACAGGTCCAAGCATTGGTGCGACAGAATATCAAAGTGTCTGCTGCCAGATCTGTTCTAACTTAGAGCCATTACTTTATATTGTTAGAGAGAAGCATGAGGTGAAGTTAAATGTGCAATTAATATTTTAAAGATTAAATACTCAGCACCACACTGGCATAAGATCCAGAAGATACAACAAAGACCTTTGTACAGTGTACATTAATCATAGAACATAGAAAAGTGCTTCACAGGAAGGGCCATTTGGACTATTGTTTTTATTCTATCATACCAAATTATACTAATCCCATTTTCCTACTTATTGGCTATATACTTCTATTCCCTAGATAGGTGCTGGAGTAACTCAGCGGGTCAGGCAGCATCTCTGGAGAAAAAGGATGGGTGATGTTTCTGGTTGGAACAGAAAAGGGTTCCGATCCAAAACTTCACCCATCCTTTTCCTCCAGAGTTGCAGCCTGACCTGCTAAGTTACTCCAGCACTCTGTGTCTATCTTCAGCATAAACCAGCATCTGCAGTTCCTTCCTACACATCCTTCTATTTCCTGCCTGTTTATGTACCTGCCTAAATGCCCCTTAAATGCCACTATCGTTTTTGCTTTTACTATTTCCCCTGGCAGCACATTTCAGGTACCTATCATTCTCTCTGTAAAATATATGCCTCACAAATCTCCTTCAAACTTCTCCCCTCTCACCTTAACCTTTCCCTTCTGGTATTTAGATAGATAGATAGATAGATAGATAGCCTTTATTGTCATTCAGACCGAAGTGTGAACGAAATTTCAGCAGTCATACATACAATACAATAAAAACAACAATAAACACATATTAACATCCACCACAGTGAGTCCACCCAGCATCTCCTCACTGTGATGGAGGCAAAAGTCTTAGGTCTGCAGTCTCTTTCCTCCTCTTCTCCCTCTGCGCTGAGGCGATACCCCCCGGGCGATGTTATAAATCAGTCCCGCGGCTCAAACACCGCGGCCCGGGGTGGTCGAAGCTGCCGCCCACCAGTCCTGCAGACGCAGCCGCTGGCCCGCGGCCGAACTCCGGACTCAGGCCACCACCGCCAGAACACCGTCCCAGCCACCCTCACGTGAGTACCGTACCGTCTTCAGCCTCGGGCTGGGCCGCCCTGACATGGGCGCCGAACCACCCCCAGGCCGGGCCGCCCCGACTTGGGCGTCGCTTCTCCCTCTGGCCGGGCTGCCCCGACTTGGGCGTCGCTTCTCCCTCTGGCCGGGCCACCCCGACTTGGGCGTCGCTTCTCCCTCGGGCCGGGCCGCCCCGACATGGGCGCCGAACCTCCCTCGGGCTGCGAGCGCCGCACCTCCCCGAGCTCGGCCGCTCCGACGGGAGCATCGTTCCACCCTCGGGCTGGCCGCCCTCACGGGAGCGTCACAACCTCTCACGGGAGCACTGTTCCAGCCCTGAGCCGGACCGCCCTCACGGGAGCGAGCTCAGGGCGAGTTCTGACGGGCTCTGCCTCCGGAGCCTCGAGGTCGCCAGCTCCATTAGGCCTCAGCGCAGACGGAGGCAGAGAAGGGGAATACGACAAAAAAGTCGCATTCCCCCGCAGGGAGAGACTGCAAACCCCGTTTCAACCCCCCCCCCCCCCAAAACACAAACTAAGAACCAAAAACTAGACTAACCAAAACGAAATAAACAACACAAAAAACACAAACAAACGGGACTGCCGGTGAGCCGCTGCTGCCAGGGCCGCGCCGCCACTCCGAATATTTAACATTTCTACCTGGAATAAAATCACTGACTATCTATCCTGTCCGTGCCTCTCATAATTTTATATACTTCTCAGCTCCTCAGATTCTGACATAAACCCTTTCTGCAAACTTTCCAAAGTCTTCACACCTTCTTATAGTGTGGCAATCAGAACTGCACAAACTACTCCAAATCCAGCTTAATCAGTTTCATAGAGCTGCAACATGTCTTCCCAACGTTTATTGTTCATAGGTTCATAAGGGATAGGAGCAGAATTATGCCATTAGTCCCATCAAGTCTACTCTGCCATTCAATCATGGCTGATCTATCTTTCCCTTTCAACCCCATTCTCCTGCCTTCTCCCCATAACCCTTGACACCCTTACTGATTGAGAATCTGTCAGTTTCCGCCTTATAAATGCCCAATAACTTGGCCTCCACAGCCATCTGTGACAATGCCCAGTACTCAATGCCCATGCCAATGTAGGAAAGCATGAACTATGCCTTCTTTATCACCCTGTCCACTTGTGTTGCCACTTTCATCCCAAGTTCCTTCTGCACGTTAATGTTCCCATGGATCGTGTCATTTACCATATACTTTCCTCTGCATTTCACCTCCCAAATTGCAACATCTTACACTAGTCCGGCTGAAACTCCATCTACAATTCCTCCTTACAAATTTCCAACTGATCTATATCCTGCTGTCTCCTTTAACAAACTTCATTGCTATCCTCAACTCTGCCATTTTCATGAAATAGGAATTATATAAATTCAATTCAATTTCATTCAATTTCAAATTTCTTATTCGCATTTGCAACACCCATCAGTATTTTGTTTTTGCCTTACAACTCTTAAGGGCCTGTCCCACTTTCCCGAGTCCACTACCGAGTTGAAAGGATCTTAAAAAAAAAATCAAGATTTTTGTGATCTATGAACTCCTCCTCCCGACTATTTTTTTACTCGTGGGCTTTTTTGTCATGCTGAAAAAAATGTCCCGACTTACCTGATGCCCCGAGTACCTACGGCTGGCATAACGAGCCGCTACGATATATCTAGTGACTCCTATGGCCTCCTATGGACTCGCTACGGACATTCTCTGAGTTTGAATCAAGGGGAAAACTCTGTAGAATTCGTGAGTAACTCGGAAAAGTGGGAGAGGCCCTTTACTTTTCCCTTTGTTTAAAACATTTTATTGCTCATTACTGCCTTTAACCTTTTAACTTAATTGAAGTTAAATTCCCAACTGATGCGGTGGTGGACTGGACTTTGAACAAGGTGCCAAAGCATAGTGCCTCTTGCATGTGGGATCTGTAGACTATTTCTGGGATTAACAGTCCAATAGAGTTTTCCCTTACATACTCACAATTTGGGATGCGGGTATGTATGGGAATACTCTATTGGATTGTTTGCAAGAAAATAATTTCTCTGTGCTTTTGCACGTCACACATTTGAACAGTGGTGTCAAGATAATTGTCTATATTTGTGATTTGCTATTGCAGCGATTTGTTACATCATAACGAAAACCCATCAATGTCTCTACATCCTTAGAAGATTGAGGAGATTCGGTATGTTGCTGAATTATTCCTTGAACTTCTACAGATGTAAGGTAGACAGCATATTGACTGTTTACATCACGGCCTAGGTACTGACTTCCCCGCCATCGAAGCAATCTATAAGAGGTGTTGTTTCAAACTGGCAGCCAGCATCGTCAGAGACCCACACCACCCTAGCAATGCTCCTATTTCACTCCTGCCATTAGGAAGAAGGTATAGGAAACTGTAACATCCAGGTTCAGGAACAGCTTCTTCCCAACCATCTGGCTATTGAACGCTACAAACTCCAAGTAAACTCCAAACTATGAACTGCCTCGATTGTACTAGGCACTTGGGGCTTTCTTTTGTTTTTGCACTAAAATTTATTGAACTTTTTCTTTGTGTTTGTTTATTATATTATCTATTGGGTACTGTGTTTACAAACCTGTTGTGCTGCTGCTCCTGCAAGTAACACTATCATTGTCCCCTTTTTCCATACACATGATAATAAAACACTCTAGACTCAGTAATATCACTGTACATTGTCATCAAGGTCAATCTATGGTGGATAGAGATTCACACAGCTGAAACCAGCACCCAGTATGGAAGGACAAAAAAAAATGTCTAGTCCCTGTACAATTCATAGAACAGAATGGTTATTGTATTAAACACCAATCTGGACCAGTCATGTATCACACAACTTTAAGGAAACCTCTTCCTCAGCAACCTGGCCAGTCATACAATGAACGACTAACATGCCCATGCTGACTGTGATACAAACACAGTTTTGACATTGATGAGTTATAAATGGTTGGATTTGGTATTTTCCTTTGGAGGGCTGGGGAGGGCTGGGGAGGGCTGGGGAGGGCTGGGGAGAGCTGGGGAGGGCTGTTACAGATGTGCACAGTTTGAACAGGAAATCTTTAGTGGAATTGTACCATTTGATTCTATTTCTGCTCTGCTGTTACTCTGCATAAATAACTGAGTTAGAATAACATTATAAGCACAAAATGTGCAGCTGACAAGTCTGCCTTAAGCTCGCTGGGTGATGGTATGGGTGTTGAAGATGCCTTGAAAGGTTGCCATATGGAAGTAGTTTTAACATGTCATTATAGTGGCTTACAGTGAGACCTGTTTTCATAGCTCTCACAAGTTTCTCAGCGATAGCAGTGTGCTTAGTTTCATTATGCCTTAATAAGTGGATTTTAAACCACAGACTGAGCAATTCAGCTGCTTCCATATAAACGCAATGACAGGCTTCATTAGTACTATGAAAGCTGAGAAAACCCTTGAGCATTTCCTTAATCTGATGCTGACTCTCACCTATCTGCTCCTAAATGATGAAGTTAGTCCCGACCTGCTGTTCCATAATTTGCAGTTGTGAGATATTCTTCTCACAGGGGAATAGTACCATTGAAGTTGAGCTGCACTTGAAGTAGCAAGTGGCTTTTCAGGGCTGAACCGTGGAACACTCCAAGCAAAGGGTTTTAAGCGCGTTGACACTTCCACGCAAAAGGGGAGGTGGACGTGGATTGTGGACGGACTGCTCGTAACCCCCGCGGATGCCCTCGTCATCTCGTCTATCGACCTGCTTCATGGCAAGGATAAAAAAAAGAACTTTGCTAAATCTAAAATGTTTCCTAACACACCTGCCATTTGTCTGCTGACAAGTAGTTTTTCACACAAAACCAACCATTTGCTCTAGAGACTCTGAGAGTCACGCCGGTGACTAGCAGGTAGAAGTAGACGTGAATTTCTGACTGTACCATGATTGATGGTGCTTATTTGCAGTTGAATGCGTTAGTCGTATTGAGGATTAACTTCATATACACACATATGAAGCATATGAAATATATATATATGTGTGTGTGTGTGTGTATATATATATATATACGTATGTGTATATATATAATATATATATTCACACACACACACTACACACACATATCCATATATATATTCACACACACACACACACACACACACACACACACACACACACACACACACACACACACACACACACACACACACACACACACACACACACACATGAAGTTATATATATATATAACAGCAGATATTCCTTTGCATGTTCCGTTTTCCTTTGACATTTCAAAATAAGAGGGTGAGAACTCTAGTCTTAAAAACTAGTTAGACAGCAAGCAAGGGAAAGAGAGCCACGGCAAATTATTTACAGTATCACTCTGCCACTTCCATGAGGAAATGCCATGCTTTAAAATTAATTCATTCCTTAAGGATGCTTATATAATTGTTATTAACATTGAATAGTACAATAGTTATTGATTGTATTAATCTTTGGAGTTTTATTCTCTTTTCTTTCTTGGGATATTTTGCTGTGGGAACTCGCTTCCCATGACATGGCTTGGAAAAGAGTATCTGATCCAGGGGTTTTGTGTCAGGCACATGAACAATGTGGCCAGCCCAATGTTGCCAACTGTGTATAACTAGGTCAGTCCAGCTGAACCTGCCTGATTTCCCGGTTGCTGGACACTTTAATTCTCCTTCCCATTCCCACACAAATATTTCTGTCCTAGGTCTCCTCCATTGTCAGAGTGATGCTAATTGCAAATTGGAGGAAGAGCATCTCTTATTTCGCTTGGGCAGCTTACAACCCAGTGGTAAGAATGTTGATTTCTCTAACTTCAAGTAACCCCTGGCATTCCTTCTCTCTCTATCCCCACCCAAGTCACACCAGCTTCTTGTTTTCACCCAACAGTTAACAATGACCTGTTTCCTTTATCATATCTTTCATTCATTGTTCTTTATCTCTCTACATCATTGTCTATATCTCTTGTTTCCCTTGTCCCTAACCAGTCTGAAGAAGGGTCTCGACCCGAAACATCACCCATTCCTTCTCTCCAGAGATGCTGCCTACCCCGCTGAGTTACTCCAGCTTTTTGCGTCTATCTTCAGTGTAAACCAGCATCTGCAGTTCTTTCCTGCAAAATACAATTACTTTAGTGACTTTAGTTTTTATTTATTGTCACGTGTACTGAGATATAGTGAATGGCTTGTTATGCATGCTATCCACTCAAATCGTGCTGTAGACACATGGACCCGCAGATGCTAGTTTACAAAACAAAGACACAAAGTGCTGGAGTAACTCAGCAGGTCAGGCAGCACCTCTGGAATGCAATAGATTATCTTCTGGAACAGAGAGTCACCCTTGTCCCAGTGTAGGTTTGCAAAGCTTACTCCAGCTTTTTGTGTCTTTCATCGGTTTAAACCAGCATCTGCAGTTCCTTCCTACACATTTTGTGTATAACTAGGACCTCAGTGCTGGGGTTTGTTTTCCTGACAGATGATACTTATATTATTTTGCTTATCCATCTAGTGAATTGGAAGGATTTTGCAATCACAGCATTGGTGTTCTTTTCCCAGTGCCATGACATGGTTGCGGGTTGACCAAGTCTCAGAGTACATTGGAGGCTGGTGATCATAACTGTTTATTTTATTTCATTATTATCGACACCTATATCGAGGTACAGTGAAAATATGTTTTTGTTGCATGTAAACCATTCAGTGAAAAGACTATACTTGTTTACAATCAAGCTGTCCACAGTGTACAGACACAGGATAAAGGGAATAGTGTTTAGTGCAAGATAAAGTCCAGTAAAGTCAGATTAAAGTTATTCTGAAGATCTCCAATGATGTACATGGTAGGCCAGGACTTCTTCTTGTGTAATGGCGTGCACAACCTAAAGTTGTAGGTCAACTTGTGCTATTTGATCTATTTGTTTGTGCACGTCGGGTTGATTGCATTAGGCGAAACAGGGTGGACCACATGAAGGTTGCAATCTCTCACCCCAGGTCAGGACTGCTCTCTAGTTGGTGATGGGATGGTTCAGTTGCCTGATAACAACTGGGGAAACTGAAGACTATGGTTATTCTGCACAGTTTTCTTTCTCCTTTTGCACAACAGTGGTAGTCATGCATAGTTTGATTGTATTCATGCCTGGTGTGATTTGCCAGGGTAACATGCAAACAAGGCTTTTCACCGTATCTCGGTACATGTGACAATAATAAACCAAGGCAATGCCAGATTCCAGAATCAGCTGTCGCATGCTGCCTCGTTCTCACATCGATCTTTTCTTTCAAAGTTTGACAGCACGGGCGGAAAGTGAGGCTCGTATTCTGAGGGAGAGACTGATAATCTGAAGAAACAACTTCAAATCTCACCATGTTATCCACACAATTAAGAATGTTAATTAGTTTAGCTTAGTTTTGAGATACAGCATGGTAACAGGCCCTTCAGCCCACCTGGATCCACGCCAACCATTGAACACCTCGCGCCCAGAGGAAACCCCGTGGCCACAAGGCGACTGTGCAAACTCCACACAGACAGCACCTGAGGTCAAAATTGAACCCGGGTCCCTGGCACTGTGAGGCAGCAGCTCCACCAGCTGTGCCATTGTGCCGCCCTGAATTAAATAAATAAATTCTGGTATTCAAGAGGTATCCTATTTTTTTTAAAGTTTCTTTTAGTTTTGTCTAGAGATACTGCACGGGAATGGGACCTTCGATCCACCGAGCCCTCACCGACCAGCGTTCCCTGCACACTAACACTATCCTACACACACTTGGGACAATTTACAATTTTACCAAGACAATTAGCCTACAAACCTGTGTGTCTTTGGAGCGTGGGAGGAAGTTGGAGACCCAGAGATAACCTACGTAATCACAGGGAGAAACCATGCACTCCATACGTAGTCAGGATCGAACCTGGGTCTCTGGTGCTGTAAGGCAGCAACTCTACCGCTGTGCCACCCACGGTATTAATAGCTATCATGACTATTTATTGTTCTAACAAACACGTCTGTGTCTTTTGGAGAAAGAACTCTACCTTCCTTATCCAGACTGGACTGTAAGTGACTTCAGACCCATTTTACTGATGTTTCAATTGCACTCCAAAATGGCCTGTGATTCAAGGTTGATTAGAGATGCTGACCCCTCACAGTAGTATTATCAGACCAAAGTTCGAACAGAGCTTTTATTGTAAAACGACCTTGGGACAGGTGACTTAATGCTTTTCAGAGGAAAAGAGATGATGAGGTTTTGGAGTAAATTCTCAAAATCAGGATCAGGTCAATGTGGAAGCAATGAAAATTTGAAGATGCACAATATATTTTAACTTGACTGTCATCGCAGGAGGCTGTGAAATCAGGTACAATTACCACGTTCAGTTTGGTTTAGAGGTACAGCATGGACGGGTGAACTAGTGTGAACAGGTGATCGATGGTCGGCGTGGACTCGGTGGGCCAAAGGACCTGTTTCTTTCCTGTGTATCTAAACTAAACTAAACTAAACTTGGTCTCTACAGCTTATTTAGGTGTGGGGAACGCCTTAATGGAATCACTACACTTTGTAACCGCAAACAAGATAAAGCATTAGGTAGACACAAAATGCTGGAGTAACTCAGCGGGACAGGCAGCATCTCTGGAGAGAAGGAATGGGTGACGTTTCGGGTCGAGACCCTTCTTCAGAACCTGAGACTAAACCCATTCCTTCTCTCCAGAGATGCTGCCTGTCCCACTAAGTTACTCCAGCACTTTGTGTCTCTCTTCGATTTACACCAGCATCTGCAGTTGTTTCCTACACATAAAGCATTAGGAAGTTCATCAATAATTCGGTATCTGATGGTTCACAACTCCTGTTGATTCAGCATTTAGTTCATTCATTGGCCACGAATGTGAGCTGGAGGTTTAAAGTGCAAACAGGACGTGCTGGTGGGTATGGGGTCTGGGCTGTGTGCTTGAATAAACACACCTGGACATTCTGCACCAAAACATTTTACAGTCTTTTACTTTAGACTTTAGAGGTACAGCGTTGAAAAAGGCCTTTCAGCCCATCGAGTCCACGTCGACCAGCGATCACCTAGTACACTAAAGCCCCTGTCCCACTTAGGAGACCTAAACAGCAACCTCTGGTGACCTTGCCCACCACCCAAGGTTTCCATGAGGTCATCGGAGGTTTTGGTCACCCTCCCTATGGTCAAAAGTGGTTTCCGCGTGGTCGAGGCTTCATCTAGGTTGCTGCTATTTTTTCATCATGATTAAAACAGGCCTCGACTAAAAATAGGTTGCTGTCGCAGGTCTAGTCGAAGCCGGTTTTCTTCATAGTCAAGGACGGTTTTCAACATATGAGTGGGAGGTGGTAGGAGGTTGCAGGTCACCTCGACCTTGATTTTTTTTTGGGTGGCAGGCAAGGTCACCAGAGGTTGCTGTTTAAATCTCCAAAGTGGGACAGGGGCTTAACACTATCCTACACGCTAGGGATAATTTAGAATTTTTACCAAAGCCAATTAACCAACAAACCCATACATCTTTGGAATGAGTGAGGAAACTGGAGAACCCGGCGAAAACCCCATGCAGTCACAGGGAGAATGTACAAACTCCTTACAGACAGCACCAGTAGTCAGGTTTAAACCTGGGTCTCTGGCACTGTAACAGCAACAACTGCTGTGCCACTCTGTTTTCGCCAATTTTCGGAGTTAAGCAGTAGAAATGGTGAAAATCAACCTTTACCAATGCTATAAACAGTATACAGTATACTCTAGCAGTAATTAAGCAGTGTATATTTGGGCTGGATCTAACAATATAGATTAACAGAAGTTAATTTTCTGATGACTTTACAGTCTGCTTTCATCCAGAGTGATTGCACAAGTTAAGCAGAAAGATAATGCAAAGCATAAAGTGCTGGAGGAACTCAACGGGTCAGGCAGTAGGGGTAGGAAGTGGACAGACAACGTTTTGGGTCTCACTTTTTACTTATCCTGAGAAAAGTTTACACACATTTCATGAAGCATTTCTCTGAAAAGATATTTGGAAAATTCAATATGTTGCTTAGGATTCATGGATGGATGTCATTGTTCTGATGGCGATTTATTTACAAAGTTTGAAACTATTTTGTCAATTCTATAGTTGTTTAGTTGATCTGTGTGAGACCAGGCCTGACCTACTTGCTATGCTTCATTGAATGAGGTAAAGGACAAGTTCATCTCCTGATCTTCCTTCTAGACAGTGCCCTGAGTGTAGATATATTTTGTATCCAGCATAGTTGGTATATTGCTTCAGGCAAGTTGAGGCAAGTACATCACCAACGCAATCAAACAAAAAACAGACCTTCACTTCTTCAGCAGATTTTAAGGCTGAGTCTGATCAAAGTCTTGGTGATGAGTTGACAATCGTGCTTTTGACACAAGGACCCGCAGATGCTAGTTTACAAAAAAAAAGACACAAAGTGCTGGAGTAACTCAGCAGGTCTGGCAGCACCTCTGGAATACAACAGATTCTCTTCTGGAACAGCACTCAGAGAGTCACCTTGTCCCAGTGTAGGTTTGCAAAGCTTACTCCAGCTTTTTGCGTCTATCTTCTGTTTAAACCATCATCTGCAGTTCCTTCCTACACATTTTGTGTATAAAGGGCCTGTCCCACTTGGGCGTCATTTGCGCGTCACGTAGGTGGCGCGCGAGGATTTTGAGAATCCCAAAATCCTGGGGCGCCGCGCGCTACCGCACGTCACTGCCTACGCTACCACGTCTCACCACGCGCCATGCGTCGTGACCCGTAAATGGTCACGTAAATGACGTGCAAATAACGCCCAAGTGGGATAGGCCCTTAACTAGGACCTCAGCGCTGGGGTTGTTTTCCCGACAGACGATGCTTATATTGGTTTACTTATCCATCTAGTGAATTGGGAGGAGTTTGCATTCACAGCATTGGTGTTCTTTTCCATGCCATGCCAAATGACATGGTTGCCAGTTGACCAAGTCTCAGAGTACATTGGAGGCTGGTGATCATAACTGTTTATTTTATTTTATTATTATTGTCACGTATATCGAGGAACAGTGTCAAGATTTTTTTGTTGCGTGCTAACCAGTCAGCGAAAAGACTAAACATGTTCACAATCTATACATGTTCACAAATGTGGGACATGGATTGTAGTTGCCTACAATGGGACTTCTTGTTTTGAAAGCCCCAAAGATGCAATGTGACTTTGTTCAAAATGGTTGAGAAGTACATGTTAACTCTGTAACCTGTAAAATATCCACGTACACCCTGGAAGAGTTACAATGCCTCATCACTTCATCAATACCTATTTCAACATCAAATTACTATAAAGAAGGGTCCGAAGAAGGGTCGCGACCCGAAATGTCACCTCTTCCTGTTCTCCAGAGATACAGTCTGACCCGCTGAGTTACTCCAGCTTTTTATGTCTATCTTCAGTTTAAACCAGCATCTGCAGTTCCTTCCTACATAAATTGCTTGATATTGCTTGCTGAAGAATGGATCGACTGGGCTTATATTCACTGGAATTTAGAAGAATGCGAGGGAATCTTATAGAATTCTTAAGGGATTGGACAGGCTAGATGCTGGAAAAATGTTCCCGATGTTGGGGAAGCCCAGAACCAGGGGTCACAGTTTACGAATAAGGGGTAGGCCATTTAGGACTGAGATGAGGAAAAACCTTTTCTCCCAGAGAGTTGTGAATTCTCTGCCGCAGAAGGCAGTGGAGGCCAATTCACTGGATGTATTCAAGAGAGAGTTAGATATAGCTCTTAAGGCTAACAGAATCAAGGTATATGGGGAGAGAGCCAAAACGGATTTTGGATGATCAGCCATGCTCAAAGGGCCGAATGGCCTGCTCCTGCACCTATTTGTTATGCTTCTATGTTTTTATTTTCTTGGCTCATTCAAGCCCTCCTCAGCTGGGGTAAAGGGTCTCATACCCAATTTGCCCACATGATGGCAGTGTTGTGCTGTGGGACCCCCTACCCCATCTCGGCTAGTCGTGTGTTTAGATCTTCTCAGCTGACCCATTCCCAAGTGTTGACTGACTTTGTTATCTCACCCCTGCGTTCAAGTTCCATTTGAATGTCACCAGGGCGGTCTTCCTTCAGGAGAAAAAGTTCAAGTTCACAGAGGTGACAGGGTAGCTATAAATCTTCGGCTTGCTATACAAAAAAATTGGTTTCCAGTTCTGCCGTCTGGATGTTTGTGACTGGGAACTGAAGTCACTGTATCAATCAGAAAGGCAAGAGAAAGTACTCTGGCTTGTTCAAATCATTATATCAGAACCTTTCACAGTTTGAGCTATTTTGAGCTTATGTTCATATTAACCTTCTGGGGAAGATAGAGGCATTTAAAGAGTTTGCATAGGTATACAGGGATTTAGTCCAAAAGAGTGCAGCAAGAAAATCAGGGATATAGTACCATTTATTTTATGATTGAGTCAACCTAGTTAAAGATATTTGCTGGAGATATACAGTTTGGCACAACAAACCTTTAATTAATTCATATTGCATTTAATATTCAGTGTGATTGCGTTTTGATTTCTGGCTTTGCACTCTTTGTACCTAACAAATGTCTAGATTTATACAGTATAAAACAGGTGATTTACTTGAATAACAGGAAATCTACTGGAAGAATTTTCAATTGTTCATTTTAAGAAACCAACACACAGATTTAGTGAAGGTAGGTGGAGGAGATGGTGATCGGAGAAGAGAGAAACACAAGGAACTGCAGATGCTGGAACCTTGAGCAAAAGACAGAATGCTGGAGGAACCCAACAGAGTCGGGCAGCATCTGGGGAGGGAACGGACAGGTGACGTTTTGGGTTGGGACCCTTCTTTCAACTGAATCAGTCTGAAGAAGTGTCCTGAGCCGAAACGTTGCCTGTCCATTCCCTCCCCAGATGCTGCCTGACCCGTCGAGTTCTTCCAGCACTTTGGGTTGTGACAAGAGAGGAACTGTTGAACCAACAAGCCCTGGTCATAAAGCATTGCAGGGTACCCCACAGGAATGCAATCTCAGAAATACGGGTGCTTTACCAACTCAGTGGATGGATGATAAGGCAGATGATCAAATACTGGAATAGGTTTTAAGGAGGTTCTTTGGGATGAGTGGAGAGGTTTGGGACAGGGCTGAAGATTCCACTCCTGTGAGGCTTGCCATCAGTGGCATGGCTGTCATTTGCAATGAACAATATCTGGAGTACAGATATCTCCGAAGATTGCCAGAGCTGGATGACATTCTAGGGACGGAGGGTGAAGTTACGAAGGAATTTCTAATATGTGAGAATTTTTTAATAAAACAAATTTCAGGAAAACCTCAGCAGGTTAGGAGGCAGCATTTATGGAAAAAAAAGTTAATGTTTCAGGTCAAAGATTTCAGCAGAACTGAGACAAAAATGAAACAAGTTGGCAGCGAAGGTGAGAGAAGATGATGGGTGCGTAAAAAGGGATTTCTGTGTTAGGGTGAAATAATGTAATCATTAAATAACAGTTAATTTCCTTTGTCTATGTCGACAGAAGGAATTGCAGATGCTGGAATCTAGATCAGAACACAAAGGGCAGCACAGTGGTGCAACGTTAGAGTTGCTGCTCTACAGCGCCAGAGACATGGGTTCGATCCTGACCATGGGTGCTGTCTGTATAGAGTTTGTTCTCCCCGTGACTGTGGGTTTTCTTTGGGTGCTCTGGTTTCTTCCCACACTCCAAAGACGTACAGGTTTGCAAGTTAAGAGGCTTTGGTTAAAATTGTAAATTGTCCGTAGTGGATAGTGCAAGTGTACAGCTGGCTGGCACGGACTTGGTGGGCTGAAGGGCCTATTTCCGTAATGTATTTCTAAACTAAACTAAGCTAAAAGTAAATAAAGTGCTGGAGGAACTCAGTGGGTCAGGCAGCATCTGGGGAAGGATTGCGCAGGCGATATTTCAGATCGGAATCCTTCTTCAGGCTGGCAACGGTTTTGGTTGGGATCCTTCTTCCGATGCAACTCCATCAGACTTCAGATTCTGATGATGGGTTCTAACCCAAAATGTCACTTGTCCACTCCCTCCCCAGATGCTGCCTGACCTCCTGAATTCCTCCAGCACTTTGTGTTAAGCTGCTTTGTCAGTGTAATGAGTTGTTAATGTTGTAACGTCCAAGTAAGGTTGCATAGCCATGTCTTCCTTATAGTTGTGGAATTCCTGTGTTGGGAACAATCGAGGATCAGTAAGTACCGGTAATGGGAAGTAGCACACTGGCAACTGAAGTTTGGAATGCCATTATTTACAGTCAAAAGGACAACAGAGGCAGACTCTGAAATGCCTAATCTAGATGAAGCAAAGGTATGCAGCCACCAGTGATGGGATCAGGTTGTATTACAAGAGAGTCCTGGGACAGGAATCTTGAGCAAGAAACAAACTGCTGGAGGAACTCTACAGGTCAGGCAGCAGTTGCGGTGGGAAATTGCCAGACGATGTTTCGAGTTGGGATCCTTCATCAGTTTCTGAATCTGCAGAAGAGTTCAGAGTCAAAACAGCATCAGCCCATTTCCCTCCAGAAATGCTCGAACCATTTCCTCCACAAATGATCGAACCCGGGTCTCTGGCGCTGTAAGGCAGCAACTCTACCGTTGCACCGAGGTACAATAAAAAGCTTTTTGTCGCATGTTATCCAGTCAGTGAAAAGATTATACATGATTACAAATCAAGCCATCTGTAGTGTAGTGTACAGGATAAAGGGAATAATATTTACTGCAAGATAAAAGTTCAGTAAAGCCCGATTAAGGATAGTCGGAGGGTTTCCAATGAGGTAGATGGTAGATCAGGACCGCTCCCTAGTTGGTAATAGGATGGTTCAGTTGCATATGGATGTGTGATGTGCAAAACACACACAGACACACACTCTCTCCTAATGACTCCCATCTCAAGGGTTTCCAAACCTATAGCTACCACATAGAGACTGCAAATGCTGGAATTTGGAACAAGAAATAAGCTGCTGGAGGAATTCAGCAGATCAGACATCATCAGTGAGGGATGGGAAGGAATTAGTGACATTTTGGGTGGGGACCCTGCATCAGTACCGATCAGCAGGATTCCAACCCAAAATATCAACAAATATTTTCCATAGGCACTTACATTGACACTGATCTCCAGAAATTCTTCAATAAATGTGATGCAGCATGAAGAAATATGACTGCCTTCGTTGCTCATTGATTTAGGGAAGAGACTGATGAGAAAGATAAAACAAGGTTCTGGGGGTATTGGTGATTAAATTAAAATGGATCCTTAGGAGCAGATCATCTTATAAAAGGGAGCAGGAAAAGGCAAGGCACGGGGAGCTTATTATAACATAACTAAGCTTCTAGTGAGAAGAATTCATGTATTACAATGCAAATTGACAATGCTTTTGTGTTGTCATGTATAATAGCTGTTAAGTGTCACATGAAG
The DNA here is from genome assembly GCF_010909765.2 of Amblyraja radiata. NCBI lineage: Eukaryota > Metazoa > Chordata > Chondrichthyes > Rajiformes > Rajidae > Amblyraja > Amblyraja radiata. Next base: position 27,761,971 of record NC_045978.1, on the reverse strand, counting down.
TCTTAGTAGAATTAGTTGTAACCCTGAGGCAATGTTATTAATTCTTCCAATAACTTTCATCGCAACTATTTATAGTCTGCATATTCAGTGTGTCATAACTGGGGCTGCAATAGCATGAATTGTTATTAAGCTAACAGCCTATGCATGCAAAAGCTTCACTTAATAATTATTAGTGTCAGGAGTTATTACACAGCAGCTTTACTGAGGTGCTGTATATTTGGTTGTCATTACTCTGGTCTCTCCTGGAAGCTGCCTGAATTTGCTGTCAGTGCACCGCTGATTTGATACCGGGCATATACTGTATAACCTTTAAAAGAACAGCAAATGTAGTGCCTCCATTTCCAAAGTGGCTCTCCCAACCTCAGACACCGTTTACAACAATAAAACACATTTGAAATATGGTCAGTGTTATAATGCAGCAAAACTGAGCACCCAATTTATACACAGCAAGCTCCCACAAAATGTGTAGAAAGGACTATATTCTTCAGTCTGAAGAAGGGTCTCGACCCATTCCTTCTCTCCAGAGATGCCGCCTGACCTTCTGAGTTACTCGAGTATTTTGTGTCTATCTTCAGAAGGAACTGCAGATGTTGGTTTATCCCGAAGATAGACACAAAGTGCTGGAGTAACTCAGCGGGGCAGGCAGCATCTCTGGAGAAAAAGGACGGGTGACATTTCAGGTCAGGACTCCTCTGACAGTCTGAAGATGGGTCCTGACCTAAAACGTTACCCATCCTTTTTCTCCAGAGATGCTGACTGCCCTGCTGAGTTACTCCAGCACTTTGTGTCTGTCCAAGTTCCCACAAAAGATTGTTTTATCTGGAGCATTGAAGTCTGAGGGGAAACCTGATTGAGCCTATGAGAGGCCTAGACAGGATAGGTAGTCGGGACTGAAGATAGACACAAAAAGAAGGGTCTCTACCCGAAACGTCACCTATTCCTTTTCTCCAGAGATGCTGTCTGACCCGCTGAGTTACTCCAGCTTTTTGTGTCTATCTTCGGTTTAAACCAGCATCTGCAGTTATTTCCCACACAGACGGCAGGACCTTTCTCCCAGGGTGGAAATATCAAAGACTAGAGGGCATGGGGTTAAGACAAGAGGGGCAAAGTGTAAAGGAGATGTGCTGGGCAAATTATTGACACAAGGTGTGGTGCGTGTCTGGAATGCGTTGCCGAGGGTTGTGTTGGAGATAGATACAATAGTGGCATTTCAGAAGATTTAGATAGGTACATGAATGAATTGTGAATGGAGGGATATGGATCATTTACAGACAGAGGAGATTAATTTAACTTGGCATCATGCTGAGCAGAGGCATTGTGGGCCGAAGGGCCTGTCCCTTTGCTGTACTGTTCCATGTTCCAAAGGGCAGCGGGATAAATGATCAAATTGGCTGAGGGATAGTCTTTGTCCAGGGCATCTCAAATTACCTCTGAACTTCCCAAAATGGTACTGTGGGATCACTTGAATAATCTCTGCTTAATGTCTCATCCAAGTTCTAAAGCAACAACAGTGAAGCACTGAGCTAGTAATGTTAGCCAACAACCTCTTGTTTGGTGTCAGCTGAATACACGGTAGGGAATTAGGGGGAACAAAAAGAAACTGCTGGTGGAAGTGAACAGGTCAGGTGGCATCTGTGGAGGGAAAAGAGAATGACTGGGTTCATCTTTGGATTTTCCACAGATTCTGCCTGACTTACTGAGTTCCTCCACACTCAAGGTCAGGATTGACCCGGGTCTCTGGTGCTGTGAGGCAGTGGAAGGGTCTCGACCCAAAACGTCACCCATTCCTTGTCTCCTAGAGATGTTGCCTCTTCCATTGAGTTACTCTAGCATTTTGTATCTGTCTTAGGCAGTGGTCCTACTGGCTGTGCCACTGACTAAGTGATGGAGCAATCATTGCAGATCATTCTGCTGCTCTGCAAAATGTTGCCATGGAATCATTCGCAATCATTTAAATGTTTGTTTAACATCCTGTCCTTAGAACAAGCTCTCCAACAATCCAACACTTGCTCAGTACCACATGGGTGTCTCAGAGCAGATTTCTCTGCTCATGCCTCCTGTGTTCGAAATGAACCACAATATTGGTTCTTCATAAGTCTGAGGAGATTTGGCAAGTCACTGAATGATCTACAAGTGTACGGTGGAGGTTATATTGACTGGTAGCATCATGGCTTGGTTCAGTAACCTGAATGTCCAAGAACAAACCAGGCTGCAGAGAGCAGTGGACATTGAACGGTCTACCATGGGTATTGACCGCCTCACCATTGAAGGGATCTACAGGAAGTCCTGCCTCAAGAAGGCAGCTAATGCCATCAAAGACCCACATCATCCTGGCCATGCTCTCATTTCCCTGCTACCATTGGGAATAAGATATAGGAACCTGACAACCTTTACCTCCAGGTTCAAGAACAGCTTCTTCCTATCAATTAACAGACTGCTGAACTGCACTGTACAACAATAAGCACAACCATAGCATCTGCAGCACAACCATACCGCAATACCAAACCGTTATGGACTTTGCATAATGTTGTACTGCATACTTTGGCGTGCACTATTATAGTCTGGTTACCTATTACAACTGGTAATTTATTATATTATTATTTTATGTACCTGTATATTAGTTTGTTGTGTTGTTAAGTTAATGTGGCTGTAAAGTCGCAACAAGTAAGAATTTCATTGTTGCGCCCAGTGCAATTGAAAATGATACATTCTTGAATCTTGACTCTAGCCTCTTTACACATGGTGTTGGGTCTGCTGCGTATCCCCTCCTCCACTTTATCCTGAGAGTGCATGTACTTAAACTCTGTCTCACGTAGTAAAGCATTGGATTTTTAAAGTTTCGCAGAGTATTCTCATGTTTCAATCTGAATTCTAAAGGCTCATTCCCGGCCCTGACGTTGATTTTGAAAAATTAAGTTGGATTCAGTAGAAGTGAAAGCAAATAGTGATTGAGAGACTGCTGGGTTGTAGGGTCCAACAGCAGTATAGCATTGCATTCTTTAAGATCTTTAAAACAATATCTGTTTAAGCATGCATTGACTTTTCTGCTTTGCAAGTTTGCTTGCATCAATCAGATTTCTTTTTTTAATTCACCTTGCAAAATACAGCAATTGCTGGAAATCTGAAACAAAAAAAAAGAATATGCGTTAAATACTCAGCAGAGGGAAACAGATGATCTGCAGGACTGCAAAAAAAATTGAATTCTTCAAGAAGCAGATAAGGTGATGCAGGGGAAAGGGGAGAGAATACAGAGGTCTTTGATAGGAAGTGAATTAATGATTAATGATAGGAGAAATTAAATATCTTAAGGGAAGATAGAGGTATGTGAGTGGGGGTGGTTGAGGCAGAAATGAATAACAAAGGGTTTGTTTATTATCTTGTTATTATTTGCTCTCTTGATATTAATGGTGCTGTTAAGGTCATATGTATCACCATGAGAATGCATAGAAACATAGAAACATAGAAAATAGGTGCACGAGTAGGCCATTCGGCCCTTCGAGCCTGCACCGCCATTCAATATGATCATGTGATGGATTCTCTTGAAGGACTAGTTTTTTTCCCTAATACCAGGGAGCAGGGTCTGATAATAATGTTGCCACTGCTACTCTGTTAACTGAGCATAGGGGCGGAATGTGAGGTGGGGTATATGATTTCCATTCCCTTGCCTATACCATTGAGTAGTCAAGATTTGATCTGCTGCATTGGGCATTGAATCCTTAAGGACTGGCTGAAGTTCACCAAATGCAACATTCAATGCCCCCTGTTTGCAGTTTACTGCAGTGCATTTGTGCATTTATCTGAAATGTTGCATCAAGAGTTGTGAGTATGTGGATATCTCTGCCTCAGAGGGCGGTGGAGGCAGGGTCTCTGGATACTTTCAAAAGAGAGCTAGATAGGGCTCTTAGAGATAGCGGAGTCAGGGGATATGGGGAGAAGGCAGGAACTGGGTACTGATTGGGGATGATCAGCCATGATCACATTGAATGGCGGTGCTGGCTCCAAGGGCCGAATGGCCTACTCCTGCACCTATTGTCTATTGTCTATTGTCTATATTGCACCAAATACAATTTTATTTGTTATTTTATTTTAATGAGAGCAAGTTTAAAGAAAACACTAAGTGCGTGAGGAATACAACCGATCAGGAGGTCGGGCAGCATTTGTGAAGGGAATGGATAAACAACGTTTTGGGTTGAGACCCTTCATTGGCTGTCCATTCCCTCCACAGATGCTTCCTGACCCGCTGAGTTCCTCCAGCACTTGGTATTTTGCTCTAGTTCCCAGGATTCGCAGATTCTTATGTCTGGTAAGTGATTAAATTTACAGTGAGGGGCACTTCCCTCAAGGATGATGAAGATTGAATGTGAAAAGTGGTGCCTGACCTACTTCCCAGTTTTCTCCCCATTTCTCTGATCCACTCCCAAAGAAATGAAGGAAGAGACCTAGATGGACACAGAGTGCTGGAGTAGCTCAGCAGGTCAGGCAGCATCTCTGGAGAATACGGATAGGGGACATTTCGGCATGGGACCCTTCTTCAACCTGCTTAGAAGAGATTTGGCCCTATGAAGAGACTTAGGACTTGATTTAGTTATGGTAGAGAACTAAAGACAAGTTGCAATCTCTAGAGCCCAATCTATCCCTGGAATGGTGAAGGCTGGCAAACTGACTACTTCCAAGTGTTTAATGAACTTGCACCACAATGTACTTGTAATCAGCCACTGTGCAGAAAGGGGAACTTATTCATTATAGATTGTTAAATTTGTCGTTAACATGTGTTTAGTGTGCCCGAAACATAATCTTATGTTTGATTCTGGGTCTCATTCCGTATGCATTAGGTTATTAATGTCGGCAGGATTTGAAGGAGGAACAAAAGAGAAAATTATTATTTAAATAGAGTGAAGGTATAAAAGTTGTTCGCCGGAGAGCTCTGTGGGTCTGAATAGAGGGCTGTGAGGAACTGGCACTGAAGTGAAGTTGGGACCTGTAGCAGATCAACCATGATGAGGCAGGCCTGTGGGAGGCAGGTTCCCCACTCCTGCTCCTATTTTCTTATGTAGAAACAAGGAACTGCTGATGCTGGTTCACAAAAAAGGGACTCAATGTGCTGGAGTAACTCAGCGGGTCAGGCAGCATCCCTGGAGAACATGGATAGGTGAAGTTTCAGGTCGGGACTCTTCTTCAGACACCAGGTGATGTTTTAGGTTGGTACCCTCCTTCAGACTGGGTGACATTTTCTTCAGTCCCATACATCACCTATCCATGTTCTCCAGGGATGCTGCCTGACCCGTTGAGTTACTCCAGCACTTTGTGTCCCTATTTTTCTTATGTTCTTAGAATCTTAGATTTTGCTCTTCCAGTTTGGTTTCCAGATCAGTGTTTTGAGATGTGTTGAACATTCTCGTTTGCATTTTGTCCCAGTTTTCTGGCATCTATTGAGATCTTGTCATTTCACAAGCTGGCTAGCATTTTACGTCAAACTTTAGCTGCTCAATGGCAAAGCTGTAGGTGTGGACAAGGCAATGAAGACTTACAAGGCGTGGGCGGCATGAAGTTGGCAATCTGCCCACATTGCAACACAGAGCACTTGTTATTCATGCAATAATTTCCAACGTAATCTTTTTCAGTTCTTGAAGTCCGAATGTAAAAATGAGCACCAACTAGGTGTCACTTACGTCAATATTTATAATGAAGGTTTGAAGCCTTAGTATCAAAAGCCAATCTGGCACAATAATGACTTTAAGGGAAGGAAGTCCAGTCCTTACTCTTTTGGTCTATAGGCGACTCCCGTGTTAATCTGACCTCTCACTTTACCCTCCAAATAGCAAATAGGGATTGAAACATCCATATAAATCTGATGCTTAGCAGTGTAGAGCAAAGGTCGTCATGTTAGTCAGCACCTTATGCTTACATTCCATGAATGAATCAACATAAGTTACTACACTTTTGGAGTGTTAGAATAATTACAGTATCGTTGCTTTGTAATAACAGTGGAGCTGCACTAACAACTATTTCTGGATTTGTTACAGCGTTTTGTAGCTACGTTAGTTTTAATTATGGTGTAGACTGTAGAGCACCACAATGTACTTGCAATCAGCCACTGTGCAGATGGGGAAACTTATTCATTATAGATTGTTAAATTTGTCATTAACAAAGAGTGTAATAGCAGGAGTAAAATCACCCAGGTAGTAAAGACACAGTAGTATAATGCAGTAGCGTGATATAGATCAGCAGGAAGGCTGGGAAGAGCAATGGCAAATGGAATTGAATCCTGACAAATGTGAGGAGAAATACTTAGCAAGATTCGGATATCAGAATATGGCAAGGCCCTATGGAGTGTTGAAGGACAGACGGACCCTGGAGAACAAGTCCATAAAACCCAAAAAGTGGCAGCCCAGGTTGGTCAGGTGGTGAAGAAGGCATATGGAATGCCTGCCCTCATAAGCTGTGGTACAGAATATAAGAGTTAAGACGTCATGTTACAACCTTATAAAATAATGATTAAGCCACGTCCAGCAGGTTCGCCAGGATGTTGTCTGATTGAAGCATTGCAGTTATAAGGGGAAAATAAAGAGTCTGTGTTTGTTTTCCCTGGATCCAAGGACGCTGAGAGGTAACTGCATGGATTTATAAAATTATGGGTGGTAGATATGGTTGATAATAACATTATTTTGTTCCATAGTGGTGGTATCGAACACAAGAGGGCAGAGATTTAATGTGAGGAGAGTGGATGTGAAGGGGATTTTTTCCACACAGGTGGTTGAAGTCAGGAATCCACTGTCTGAAGAGATGGTGACGGCAGATTCTCTCACAGCATTTAGGGAGAACCTAGACAAATTCTTGAATTGCCGGGCAAAGAAGGGTATGGAACTAGGGTACGCTCCTTAGTCTTCTACATCTTGGGACAGGTGTAGCTAAGTACATGGGGTGGCATGGATAGTGTAGGCCAAATGGCCTATTTCTGTGCTGCATGGCTTTATGACTTTCCCAAGTGTGCAGCAGTAGAGTTGCTGCGTTACAGCGCCAGAGTTCCGGGTTCGATCCTGACTACGGGTGCTGTCTGTGTGGAGTTTGTATGTTCTCCCTGTGACCCCGCGGGTCTTCTTGGGGTGCTCTGGGTTCTTCCCACATTCCTAAGATGTACAGGTTTGTAGGTTAATTGACTTCTGTAAATGGTAATTGCCCCTAGTTTGTAGGATAGTGCTAGTGTATGGGGTGATCGCTGGTCAGCGCGGACTCGCATGCTGGGCCAAAGGGCCAATTTTCACGCTCTATGACTATCATCAAGACTTTAGGTGACAATGGAAAAAAGAGTATTGACTATCTAACACTTATATATGGGGCTAATGTTGTCCCCCTTCTTGAGATTGTCAGCAGGGGCTGAGCTTTGGTTTATGAGTTCACTCCTTAAATCTTCACCTTTCTCTCGCACTCCCTCCTTAAGATGCCCCTAATAGCCTACCTCCTGGGCCAAGATTTGGAGCTGGTATGTCCTTAAGTGGGTGTGAAGTGTGTTGGGACTTGTTGTTACGTTGAAGGCTCTATTTAAAGGTTGCCCCTGTTAATCACAGAGATTGGCAGGTCATTTTCTGAAGAAGGGTCTCGACCCAAAGAGGTCACCCATTCCTTCTTTCCTGTCCCGCTGAGTTACTCCAGCTTTTTGTGTCTATCGTAGGTCATTTTTAACCCAGTTGAAGTCAACCTCGTTAAAATGGTGATGTCGAATTTCACCTCTCTGTGGCAAGAAACGGGCAGGTACAAAAATAGATTCTTGCAACGCAATCCTTGCACATTCTGTAGGAGACCGAGAGGGGGGCGAATTGTACCTGAAAGAAAGATGAACAGGGTTGGCAGGGAAATCAAATCCCTAGGTACACAAAAATGCTGGAGAAACTCAGCGGGTGCAGCAGCATCTATGGAGCGAAGGAAATAGGTAACGTTTCGGGCCGAAACCCTTCTTCAGACTGATAGGGGGTGGCAGGGAGAAGGAAGGAAAAAGAGGAGCTAAATCAAATCCCTGCTCTGTTTCATCCCAAGATGCGGAGATCGTTGGATTTCAGGGCGACCAGTTTGAACAGCCGCATTTTAGGGAGTTATTTTAGTGTTTACTGTGTTTTTTTTTGCAGATCTCAGTTGAGGTTACATTGCATCGCAGCGGTGAGAGAGATACCAGCTCAGCAGAAAGTAGTTTCTCCCCCTCCTCGAGGTTTCTGTTGAGGGGATTTCTGGTGGTATTTTTGGTGCTCAGTGTGGCTCAGAGAAATTAATCTTTACTGTCATTAGTACGCAGATGTGAAGTAACTCACCACAGCAGGACTGAAGTCAGCACTAACACAGCCACGAGGTGGATTTTTAATACGAAAAGCTGGGGGAGACGTGCTCCAGAGAATGTGTGTAGAAATGTTGCAATACAGCTCAATATCGGGTTGGAGAGGTTTATACATACATACAAATATGTGTATGTGTGAATATATATATATACACACACACAACACAAATATATATATTTGACACATATATATATATATATATTTATATATATACGAAAGGCTAATTTTAGAGATTGTCATGTTTATTCATTGCCAGAGATTGTATGTCCAACACACACACACACACACACACACATACACACACACACACACACACACTCACACACACAGATATGTGTGTGTATATATATATATATATATATATATATATATTTGACATATAATCTCTGGCAATGAATAAACACATTTAAAATGGCAATGTCCACATTTAGCCTTTCATCCACGTGTAAGTAGTACACACTGCTTAGCGTAAAGGTTTCATCCCAAACACTAATTAACTCACTTTTAACTTCTGAGTTAGATTGGAAACAAAAACTGGTCTCAATGTACCGACTGCCTCTGAGACGGTCTGCATTGCATTTGGGCGCTGGAGTTCAAGGGCATTGTAAACAGGAGATCAAAATGGGAGAGTAATGAAGTGCTAAATTAAAATGTCTGCAGAATTGAGTGAATTTATTTCCATTTAGCACCCAATGACCACTCGCATGCATTGAAACTTTAATATGTAAAGCAGCCTTATTTAGGGATCCTGACTGAAGCAAACGCTGGAGACTGATTTGTGACGAATACTATCCTGATAGTGGTGTGCGCAGGGACTATGTGCCAGCGTCCGACTACATTATATTTATTCTTTCTGTCGACTAAGTGAAATCTCTAATGGGCGCAATCTGTAGTGTTTCCGCTTGTGTTTTACTGATACAAGAAAGGAACGAACGTTTAGTAGCGCTTTCTTCAAAGTGTATCAATATCACGGTGATTTCACTTTGGGCGAGTGGCAACGATGCATTTTTATTCCCTGCCGAGAAGAACCATATCAACCTGCCATAAATATTTCTTTTTTTAAATTATTGATTACAGAATAAGATAAGCTGTTTTTTTTATTAGAACTGTGGAAAACCACTTGGACCCATGAATTTGGTAAAACGTCATTTCGCATCCTTCCCTACAAAAGACACATTTTTGGTCAATCCCTCTGTGTAACTAGCTATTTTGCAGTAAAAAAGAACAATTATTTGCACCACTCCTTTAATGAACATAAAATGTCCTCAAATCCACTCTTTTTAATTTTTCACTTTTTCACAATAAGTCTCCAGTTTGCAAGGTCAGTAACATAACTGTGTTTATTTGTGAGCAATTTCAATGCATCCATTAGTTGTACAATTAATTAATATTTTCACAATATTTTGCCACATATCTCACAAAGGGCACCACATTATGGCACAATTTATAATACATAATTTGCAGTATAATTTTAACGAGCACTGATCTTAAAAGGTTTTATATTGTCTTGCTTATTTATGCATTTACTTAATATAAAATCTTGTATCTGAGGCGATTAACTATGATCGTATTACAAAAAAAAAATCCTATTTGATGTCTTTTGCAGACTAATTATTTGGTGTATTCTTTATCCCAATGAATAGTTTTGCACACATTGTAATTTTCCCTGTACATGTAGAATAATTTAGCTTGTGTACCCAAAACTAGAATTAAATCACAACATACCATTGTGTTCGATGACTTGCAGTGCAGTCCTTTACAAATTCTGTAAAATTAATCTTTAAACACATTTGTTTATAATGTATAAAATACTTTGTAATTTATATGGTTTATCTTTTATTCAACAATGCACAATTTGCTTCTCACATTATAGAACAAATTGAAAATATTTCCTGTTCTAGAGAATACCTTCAAATATGCCTTAATCTTACAATATTTTAACATATTGTCCCTCTAATTTTCAGACTATGATAGGCTGTAAAAGGATTTAATAGCTTTTAAAGTTCACTTTTATTTCTGATGTTTTTATTGAACTTTGAATTGCCATGTTAATGCCAGGGAGCATCCAGTTAACCATTGAGAATATGCAGTCGAGATAATGACTACTTACAGAGAGTTTGCAGTGTTACCAGATTCCAGCACAATTGATTGGCCATCTAAAAATAATAATCATTTCAAGACTAGTGCTCAGTCTTCAATTTGTGAATCTATTCATAGATTTTTAAAGAGAATTTATGTTAGTTTCCAAAGATTTTAAATTTATATGAAACGTATGAAATGCGCCACAGAATACACACAAATGCGTTCTCAGCAGCACACTAAACACCTCAAAGGTTTAATGGTACAGAATAATTTTTGGTTCCTAGATTTTTTAGATTATTCACTTGGGATGCACGGTTACAGCTGGCAGATGAGAATGGGGGAGTTTAAGCTGCAATCAGACCAACCACAATCTCATTAAAAGGTGGATCAGGCTTGAGGGGCTGAATGAACGGCTCCTAATTCATACAGTCAAAAATATTAGAGCAGTTCATAATGATTAACTCTGGGCCATAGGCACAAGGATCTGATCTCTCCTCCCCCCTTTTATCCAACACTACCAATATCACCCCTAGCCCCTGAATCTCCTCTCAGTTACCCCTAAGGTAAGCTATTATTGATCAGGAAGAACTGCTCTCAGTTCTTTTGCTATGTTCCTCTTTTATCAATAGCCAATTAGGCCTCAAACTTTTTTCTCCATCCTGGAGTGCAGTTTTTCAACTGCGACAATACTTTAAAACCACACTGACAAAATACCGACTGCACCAGGAGAAAGGAAGTATTTTTATATTAAAGCTTTAAACTGTTCTGAATTGAATATACCATCTAATTGCAGGATCCCATCAGGGATAGTCAAAGCACCACATATTTGATTATTAAAACGCTCCCACTGCTCCAGTTACTGGGAAAAACTGGGGGAGGGGAATGGGTTGGTATTAAAGATATTAAGCTCCTTGAATTAGTGGGGAGGATAAGGGTGGATTATTTTTTTTTTTTAAACATGATTTGAAAGTCGTTGATGCCAAAACTCACACGTGAGGAGAATGCCAGAATTATTTCAAAAGGTGAACTGTCTTATAAATTATTAAAGCTTAAAAATAATTGAGAATTGTATTTGTAATGCAGAGATACTATGTTGGGCCCATCACATAATCATCGAATATGGAAGAAATGAAATTTGAAAAAAAAAGTATTACCTTGCATTGTATTGAGGCAGATATTGAATATGAATTTTATTTGCATTTCAATGTTAATAACTCACCGCAGTGTTTATTCCATTGCATTTTTACACAGATTTTACATTTCATTAAATTAAATTATTAATGTACTTCATACATATTCCCCTTATTGATAGAAGGCTGGGTTATGTTATTTTATGCTATTATACTCAGAAAATAAATTTGCAAAATATACTGTTTGGAATTTGTGAATAATAGAAATATAATTACTCAAAACAGCTGTACAACAAATTTTGATATTACAAACTTCTCATTATGACAAGCTGTTATACATTTATGGTTATAAAGTCTTGTTGTTAAAAACCTTTTCATAACCATATTACTACATCTGTCATAACACAACTAACAGTCATTGTAACAAAATGTTGGTACAAACTTCTCATCTGACTGATTATTTTTTCTCCCTTCGTCCATTGTAAAATTATTTGAAGCCATTTTAAGAAGCTCAGAACTCGAAGCGTAGGACTCTTATTGGGCTTTGGTAGTTAGAAATCTTGAGATGAAATTGGAGTGGCTGTAACAGTCGGGAGCTGTATTAATCTCTACAAGAGGTTGCTTTCTTTGGAATAGAAGAGTCTGAGGGGAAATGTAATCATGGTATAACAAAAATTATGAGTAGCCTCATGGCTTTAGTGTACAGGAAGAACCTAACTCATTTCACAGAGATGTTAATGATTAGAGAGCATAAATTTAAAATAATACAGGGACTAGAAGGGGTGATAAGGATTTTGTTTCATGTGAAAACTGCTGCGATATTTAAACCCGCTGCCTGAAAGCAGTAAAGCAAAACTGTTGTAAATACTCTACTATTTGTTGTACCAATATGATCTTGATGCAAGGTTATTGACATGATATGTCAACTCTGCTCCTCTCTCCACAGATGCTCCCTAACCTATTGAGTATTTTCAGTGTTTCTTGATTTTATTTCAGATTCCCAGAATCTACAGTTCATTGCTCTTTGGTCACAGTTTACTTCACCATTACTTCACTTGCGGGACATGCCCACTATGAAACACGTCTACTCCTCTCTCCCCATCAGATTTGAATCCCTTTCATCTTGTTCACATCCAAAGGCTTGCTTTTCGTTCCCTGGATTTACAAAGGATATTGTTTTGGAAAGATCATCAACTGGAAATAGTAACTGTGTTTCCCTATCTACATTGCTGTCTGATCTTTAGTTAATTTAAATCTTTACTTCCTTTAAAGATACAGCATGGAAACAGGCCCGTCGCCCCACCGAGTCCACGCAGACCAACGATCACCCCGTACCCTAGCACTATCCTACGCACTAGGAACAATTTCTGGAAGCCCATGAAACTACCAACCTGTACGTCTTTGGAATGTGGGAGGAAACCGGATAACCCGGAGAAAACCTACGGAGGTTACAGGGAGAACGTACAAACTCCATACAGACAGCATCTGTAGTCAGGATCGAAACCAAATCTCTGGCTCTGTAAGGCAGCAACTCTAACGCTGCGCCACTGTGCCAACCTGCTGAGTATTTTATGCCTGAAACCAGAAGATATCATACTTGATGTCCTGACACGTCACCTATCCATGTTGTCCAGAGATGCTGCGATACCCATTGAGTTGAAACCAGCACTTTGTGTCTTTTTTTCTACACTTGAAAAGATGTTAGATGAGCATTTAATAGACTGGGCTATTGACTAAGAACTGGTAGTGGATCTGTTCATTGTCAACTTGCTTCCTTTTGTTCCATATATTTCTACCAAATATGAAATATGAATCTATAAAAATGTATCTTGATTTCATTTGCATGGGATTAAATTATGTCTATATTGCTTTACTATGATGTTGCTGTTAACCGTCTGAAAAATGCTTGAAAGAGGAGCAATCTCATTGAAACCTATAAGATTCTAAGTGGAATTTACAGGACAGGTGGAAGAGTACTGCACAGGAACATATCCTTTAGCCCTCAAATAGATGGTGTAAAGATGTTGCCACGTTGGCAGAATATAAAACATGGGGGAATGTTGTCTTTCAATAAGGGTTTGGTGAGCTAGGACTGAGGATTTTCTTCTCGTGGTTGTGAAGTTAGAAACTCTCTATTCTGGCGAGATATGGATCCAGAGTCAAGAAGAATGTTTAAGGCATAAATAGATTACTATATTACAACAGAATCAACACTAATGGGGACTGGGCAGGAAAATTGAGTTAAGCCCACATATCTAATCTCAGTGAAGTTCTTACTGAATAGCATTAAGGGCTGAAGGGCCGGCATGATTTTCTATTCCTGTATTCCGTGTTTCTATGTGGTACATTTCTTCATCTCTTTGATCAGATTGCAATAGCTATTTATAATGTTTTATGCATGCAATTAACTGGAGGGACTTGGTCATAGATTGTTGTTGTTTGGTGTGCCTGTAATATATCTGTGCAACATTGTTAGAATGTGTATTGCGTTCTTTTATCTCCTAAAATCCCTGTCTGCGTGATTGTACGATGATTCTATAAATTGGAGATCTCTGAAGGATAACAATGTAGATTTTCAGAATGTCAGACTTGTATTGTAAAATTAGTAATCATTGCTGAACTGAGGGATTTGGCAAGCTATTAAACAAAACTGAATAATGAATATATCTGTTTTTACTGTAATGCTTTATCACCTCTGAACCAGCTTCTAACATGCTTCAGAATGATATCACTGAGTCTGGTGATCATAGCGATCTAATGGGGAAAATGGGTTTTATGTTTACTCGCATGATGGAGACTGGGTTTTCTTTTTTACATTTAAAATAATTATAAAATATACGTGATCTTTAATATGAATCACTCAGGAGTTATGCAATTATCAGTCTGCAGTTCAGTTTATTACTTTACTGCTGCCTGGTTGGGAAGAAGAGCTGGTGGGTCGGATGGTGACGGGGGGGGGGGGGGGGTCATAGAGTCATACAGTGTGGAACAGCCACATCAGCCCACCTTGTCCACTCTGACCAACATGTCCCATCTACACCAGCCCCACCTGCCTGCGTTTAGTCCGTATCCTTCTAACCCTGTCCTATCCTTGTACCTGTCTAATTGTTTCTTAAACATTACGATAGTCCCTGCCTCAATTTCCTCCTCCAGCAGCTCGTTCCATACATCCACCACCCTTTGCGTGAAAATATTACCCCTCAGATTCCTATTAAATCTTTCCCCCTTCACCTTAAACCTATGCTCTCTGGTTCTCTGGGCAAGAGACTTTGTGTGTCTACCCAATCTATACCTCTCATGGTTTTGTACACCTCGATAAGATAACCCGTCATCCTCTTGTGCTCCAAGGAATAGAGTCCTAGGCTGCTCAACTTCTCCCTATTGCACTAGTTTTGGATACTAGTTGGCTTTAGTTTGTTTCTGGAATCGAAATAAGACATGACCTCCGAGTCATACTTTCATACTGAAATTAAAATAATATTTCAAAAGTAATAATTAATTTTATCTCGTAGAAATGCACTCCTATTTTCTTCTGGTCATAACTTACTACGCCACATAATGTGGAAAATAAAATGATAGTGGAAAGCAAGCTCTTCACTTTGCTTAATTGCACTCTTATCATCCAATATAGAATGACTAGGGGCTTAAGCTAATATTCCTGTTTAACCAATGTCTTCATTAACCCCTCGTCCATTATCAAGGTCAGTAAAAATTCCATTCAAGTATTTGCTGAGCTTATTCATTAGCTGATGTACACTGTGCTGTATTAAGGTTTTTACAACTAAAGTGATTGCCTTGGGCATATTTATACTGTAGCTACTGTTCTGAGATCAGTCACTGCAATTCAGGCTTCAGCTAGGCAGTACACCTCTTAATAAATCCCGGGGGAAATCTTTCTTGTCCTGAACTGACATGGACTTGCACAGTGTTTCTCTCATCAGTCAATGTTAAGATTGCAAAACATCTAAATACAATTCTGAGACTAAGTGGGGTTGGGGAGGAGATAGCCAAGAAGATGGGCCGGGATCAGAATTTTGTACAGCAAGTAGTGGGGTAGGAGAACCAAGTGGGAAATAATCAGTAGCTTGTGCAGTGAGGAGCAGTCCCGACAGTAACCATAAAACACATACTGTATGTGCATAATACACATAGTGTAAGTACAGAACATAGAACAATACAGCACAGCAACAGGCCCTTTGACCCACAATGTCTATGCCGATCATGATGTAGTTAAACCAATCTCCTCTGCCTGCATGTGATCCATATCCCTTGTATCCCTGCATGTCCATTTGCCTATCAACAAACCTCTTAAACAGTACTATTTAATCTGCTTCCACCACCACACATGGAAGTGCATTCTAAGCACTTACCACCCTCTATGTAAATATAACTTGTCCCTCACATCCTCTTTAAACTTTGGCCCTCTCATCTTAAAGCTATGCTCCCTAATCCTTGACATTTCCACCCTGGGGAAAAGGGTTTGGCTGTTGAGCCTATTTACTGTATGCCTCTCAAAATGCATCTACAGATGGGGCATAGAAATAATTTTATCGGGATGCATCACGATATGGTTTGGGAACATCTCCATTCAAGACCGCAAGAAATTGCAGAGAATTGTAGATGCAGCCCAGATCATCCACAAACCAATCTCCCTTTCTTTGACACCGTTTATAGTTCACACTGCCTCGGCAAGGCCATCAGCGTAATCAAGGACGAGTCTCACCCTGCTCACTCCCCCTTCTCCCCTCTATCATCAGGCAAGAGGTACCGAAGTGTGAAAACGCACACTTCCAGATTCAAGGACAGTTTCTTCCCAGCTCTTATCAGACAACTGAACCATCCCACCAACAACTAGAAAGGGGTCCTGAGCTGCCATCAACCTCACTGGAGAACTTCAGACTATCTTTAATCGGACTTTACTGGACTTTATCTTGCACTATCATGTATCTGTTCCTTTTATCATGTATCTGTGGATGACTCAATTGTAATAATGTATAGTCTTTACGCTGACTGGTTAGCATGCAACAAAAGGCTTTACACTGTATGTCAGTACATATGACAACAAACTAAACTAAACTAAACTACAGTAAGTTTTATATGCTATTAGGTCTCCTCTTAAACCCCAATGTTCCAGACAAACAATCCATGCCCATGCAACCTCTCCTTATAGGTCATACCCAATCTTCCAATAGATGCTGAAATCTTGCACTAAAATTGCCCTCTGACTTGCCAGGGCCCTAGAGGACATTGCCTGGATAGATAGTTTGTGTTGTATGTGCTGAGGGAAACTGATTTAGCCCTAAGGGCACAGTGCTCAAATTAAGCCATCCCTGGATTTTGAAAGTAAAGGATCCAGTATCAGGCAGGACAACTGGTCACAGTTACGCTGATGAAATGGTGACACCAGACCAACCGGTTGCAAATGCTTGGAATGTGATGGCAATTCAACATCTTTGAGAATTTTACTTAGTTCCAGGTAAGCTGAAATTAATTTTTAAGAGTGTTCGATACAATTGTGAGCTCCCCTTCTGCTTCCGGAAATGCACAATTCCTCGCTCCAGTTCAGTACTGTATCTGCAGCAAAGCAGAAACCCTTGCAACTGTTCAACTGTACCTTATTGAAAAGAAAAACTAAATATCTTCCTAATTCCATGTGCATAGTTAAATTATAACTATGCACATGGAGTTAGGAAGATATTTAGTGTTACACAGACTGCATTATTTAACGTCGACAGTTTTTCTTTCCAATAAGGTACCCAAACTCATTGCAGAGATGTGCATATGTGCCTGTGCGTGTAGGTTTTAAAAGAATAGGCGGTTCTGACCCGAAACAGCCCCTATTCTTTTTCTCCACAGATGCTGGCTGACCTGCTGAGTTACTCCAGCATTTCGTGTCTAGCTTCGGTATAAACCAGCATCTCCAGTTCGTACATGTGGGTTTTAAGCAGATGGACATTGTGTAACGGTGTTTGGCGAAAAGTATTCTCAGAAGTTTAATGTCAACAATGTCAATTGCTGTTCAGTTTCCTCATATATTGAAATGACCATATCTCAGTGGGTGATGGCTTTGAAATCCACAAAACGATTTTTGTTCCAATTTACTAATAGTTAATAATCAATGATTTGATATTTTGTATTTTTTTAGAGGGGATGTTTGACCAGAGCTTCAAGAAATATGTTTCAGTATCATTAGTTGTTTCAGATACAAGCAGGAAATGACGGCAGTCCTGGTGCAAGGTAAGAAAGAATAGAAAGCATTAAATTGTATTTACGTATTTGATTACATCATTTTTAAATTAGCACACAAATTAAAGCCATAACTGCAGCAGTTAAAAAAAAATGACTATGCTTTACTGGGTTTTCTTGCAGTGGATCCAGTTATCAGCTCCTAAACTAGGAAGGACAATATATTTCCTGGCACAGCGTTTCAATGTTTTAGAATGAGTTTGTAAACCCATCCACTATTAAATGGAGGAGCAAAGGATAGCTAAACATTTTTCAAAAGCCTGTTAATATGTTTACTATATTGATACTCTATAAACAAGAGGGGTTGCATCTGTTAACATTTTAATTCCTATCGCAAATCTTTCCAAATTTGTTGAATTAAACACGGTGTAGTATCATTAGGCAATGCAATGTACATCAGCGTCTCTATCTTATATGCTCGACCATATAAATTTAAATAAAAATAAGGAGTCCTAGTAAATTATTCAGATATTCTGCAGGTTCTGTCTATGTTTTGCATGGCTGACAGAAGAAGGCACCCCACCCCCTCCCTCTCGTTTTTGTGTGCTTTTTTCCATTTGACATCTTGTACATTTAAATCGAGAGAATGACTGTAACCAACATCACACGAGATAAATGCAATATAATTCTATTTATGCATATATTTATTACATGAAATATTCAGTGCAGGAATTAATAGATAATCAGGACATTTTGTAAAGTTACAGCGCACTGACTTGTTTCAGACATTGATTAATACCTAAACCCTTTTTGATGCCTGACAGACATGGAAGTCTGATACACCAGCTCAGAATATCATATTCAAAGAAGTAATTGCACAGAACAAAAATTTGCTTTTATTCATGTTTCTTTTGTTTTAAATTGCATGGTATTCATAATGCATGTTATCTAATAAAGATGCCTGATGAATAAAAGTCATAGAGCCTCCCCAAAGTTGCTGCTAGTTTCTATTATATTGGGGTTTATAATACCGCGATCCTCTTTCCTTTTGAATTATGCAACACAAAGTGACATGTTTGGGATGTTCAGTGTTATTAGTTTAAAGGGGGGGGGGGGGAAATCTTGAGGATCAGAAAACATTTGAATTGCTTTTCAGATTTTTTATATAAAGTTTTTGGAATATAATAAAATATTTCAAATTCTAAATTATTAAAATTCACAGGCCTTGTGGCAATAACCTCTTGTTGCGAGGATCTATTAGAATATTCAAAGTCTTTTTTCGGGTGTGACTTTCTTATACCTATTGAGCATTCAGAGTTTCGAAGATTTTGATTTCTTTTGCTGGTGTTCCAGTGTTCTACCATCTAGTATCAAAGTGGAGGATAAAGATTGTCAATAATGTTCCTTGCACACTGGAAAATGCAGTCTTAGGAGCATCTTCTTTACAAGTGAGCAAAACAGGACACTTCCACAAGGGGGACAGCTCTGATATTCCTTCCCCAGATCTGTTTTTTTGGTACCTCTCCAGCATCCTGCCCATTTATTTTCTTTTTATCATTATTTAAAAGATTTGCTTGATTTGTTTGTTAGTGCCCAAGTCTAAATGTCTCTTCAGATGGTGTGCTGCCTCATTTAACCGCTGCAGTGTGTGTAGTGAATGATGTTGGGAATGATGTTCTAGGAATGAGTTCTAGTAGTTTAATGAAAGGGATGTGGATTTGGAGCTGAATCTGCAAGGAACAGTATTCCTATTCGCTTACTGGCGTGGAGATTTTTAATGGTTCTTCTTTTAAAGCCACTTATTTTTCCTGTTTAAATATCTCTTATTGAGGCTTGGCATCAAATTTTGACGGATACATTTCCCGTGAATCTTTTTAGGTGCCAAATCAATCCAACTAGTTGATGAAGAGAGAAAGGAGGACATAAATACATCAATGAAGAAAAGGTGCATTTCCCATATCTAACAGGTTTGTGAACCTAGTCTGGGATAAGGTTCCCAAATTTACATCAAAGTTTCAGTGTGGTTCAGAGAGATAATCCAGTCGTCTGCATGAGAAGTCAAACTGAGATCAGGTGAAAGATCTTCATGGCACTAGTTTAAGCTATAACAGGAATATAACCATTGTTAGCCTGGTCAATATATATCCTTGAATCAAGCTCACGTTGTATTGTTGGATTTAGTCGTGTACATATTGGCTGCTATATTTCCCACGTTAAACCGGTGAGAATAATTCAAAATTACTCAATTGCCTATAAGGAGTGAATGTGAGACTGAGAAAGACATTATACAGTAGAAGTTTTTCCAGACAGAATGGAAGAATGAGGATGTTTTGGGATTTAATTAAATAAACAGAATGAGAAAGGAGAATGTCTGAAATATGCTCTCTTAACCATTGGAGCAAGGGGACCTAGTTTTGTTCTGACGACTTAGGCAATGTTAGAAATAGTCCCCATTTAGCATTTGCCCATCAACAATGCAATGTCAAAAACATCTTTCAACAGATAAGAGATTCAAGAGATTCAAGAGAGTTTATTGTCATGTGTCCCTGATAGGACAATTAAATTCTTGCTTTGCTTCAGCACAACAGAACATAATAGGCATGACTACAGAACAGATCAGTGTGTCCATATACCATTATATAAATATATACACACATGAATAAATAAACTGATAAAGTGCAAATAAACAGATAATGGGCTATTAATGTTCAGTTTTGACCGAGCCAAGTTTAATAGCCTGATGGCTGTGGGGAAGTAGCTATTCCTGAACCTGGTCGTTGCAATCTTCAGGCTCCTGTACCTTCTACCTGAAGGGAGCGGCGAGATGAGTGTGTGGCCAGGATGGTGTGGGTCCTTGATGATACTGCCAGCTTTTTTGAGGCAGCGACTGCGATAGATCCCCTCGATGGAAGGGAGGTCAGAGCCGATGATGGACTGGGCAGTGTTTCATTACGTGATCTACAAAAAGAGAATCCGTTGCTCACAGCAAAGTATTGCCTGGAGCAATCTGCAAAAAGTAGGACAATCCAGGATCCTCCACGAGATGGCACTTAATGTGCAGAATAAGGAAACATCAGGAGAATTCACCACTTATTGTTCAATCTGCAAACATGGAAGAGTCTGGATTATTTAGTGTTAATTTACAGAACAAAAGATTTGTCGTGTAAACTTAAAAATATTCAGATATTTCAAATGATCTTTTCTCATTATATAACTAGGAGTTATACTCGCATTGTATTAACCTGACTAGGGAAATGTCAAAAGCATCATCACTTTGTAAACTGTAGAATATTCATGACGGATTGGACAATTCTTGGTTATTTTTATCTCATTGAAGAAGAATTATTTGTTATTTGTGTTGTCAACATGATATTGGAAATGCTGCACTGTTCTTAACTCTTCACCTCTCTATCTCTATTTTGATGCACCCTAAAATCTAACTCTTGGGCCAAGTTTTTGGTTACCTGGTCTAATAGCTCCTCACGGGATTCTGCATCAAACCTGTGAGAGGGCCTGAGATATATTGCTGCAGCATAAATATAATATAAATACTGATTATCGTGGTTGATTATGTAATATGATGTTTGCATCTGCACAGCTATGAGAGAGTTAACTGCTGAATCACATTGGTACTCGTCTCGAAAATGATGACTGATGACAGGTTTAAAATGGAGCCTTACATTATTGCTTTGATGTTTAATGTTCACACATTGATTTTTTAAAAAAAAGACGTCTCCTGTGAATCTTGCGATACCTTATTTGTCTTTATGTTACAAAATATACGGAAAGTATCAATTTGTTTTATACATCAGTGGTGATTTTCTTCCACAACGCCCATTTATTCTGCATGTATTTCAAAGTATTTTCATTGCTGGTATATGATTTAATGTGCTGCCTTACTGCAAGGAAAAGTGGGATTGAAAACAAAAACACAAGAGAGAATAAAAAGAAAGGCCACATGAAAGCAATCAGGTTGTGTATTTGCCTGCCCAAAACTACAAATGTTTTATTTTAAGATACTGCAGTGCCTGTGGCCCTAGTGCTAATTTATAGTCGTGGTTATGGTTAAGATCCAGATTCTGGTCAAGGACATTGTAAATGTGCTGATGTGGATTTTTAAATCGACTGCCATGTTCCACTGCTCCCACCTCTCACTCAGATTTCAACCTGTTTCTTCAGTCCTTTGAGGGTATAATGTTCCATAAGATGGGGAGGCAGGGATTTGCTGAAAGATTAAGGAGTGTGCAGAGGGAAATGATTAAAGAACGAGATGCTCTCGTACATATTGTGAAAGAATGAGAGGCTGAAATGATATGGAATAAGTGTGAAGTGAAGTGTATAAAAACTTAAGGGAGTAGGTAGGGTGGATGCACAGTGTATTTTACCCAGCGTAGGGGAATCAAAAGGAAGAGGACAAATGTTTAAGATGACAGGGGCAAAATTTTGTATGTAGGTGAGGGGCAATTCTTTGACTCAGAGGGTGGTGAGTATATGGGACGAGTTGCCAGAGTCGAGGCAGATACAATAACAGCATTTAAAAGACATTTGAATAGCTACATGGATAGGAAAGGTATGGGCTAAATGTAGCCAAATGGGACTACCTTACACTGGGCATCTTGGATGGCATGGACGAGTTGGGCCAAAGGGCCTGTTTCTGTGCTGTACGACTCTATGATACTATTTCCCTATGAAAGGGAATGCAGACAATGCCTACAATGAAATCCAGAGGTACAGCAATTTGTGCCATTTCATTCTAGACCATTAGATTAGTTGAACTAGTCAGGCAGCGGTTATTCGTAATGCGGGCAATTATTTATCTTCTGAAATGGATTTGATTTTAATTTTTACTTGACCTTTTCTTTCTTAATTATTAATCCACATGACTTCAGATTTAAGCAGAATGTGAATATTTTTTTCTTACACACTGGCACAAACACACGTGCATATATGTATAAACAATAGATACCAGGAAATACAGATGCTGGTTAACACGTGGACAGAGGTCAATAGGCCCGACTATGGGTGGACATGGGATGGGGACTGGACATTGTGCCTTCCCTCATAATGGGAACCATTGTGGGAGGAAGTTTTTATGTTTAAATTTCTTTATTACTGTTATGTCTTTCTTTATGTGCTGCATTGGCAAGAAGCAATTCATGGCACCTAGGTGTATGTGACCAATAAAATAACCTTTGAACCTTTGAGAGCTGGAGTAACTCAGTGGGTCAGGCAGCACGTCTGGGGAACATGGATAGGTGACGTTTTGGGTCAGGACTCTTCTTCAGACTGATTCGGGGGAGGGGGGTGGGGGGTCAGAATCAAGCAAGGCAGGTAATAGGTGGACACAGGCGTGGGGTGAGTTTCATAGGCAGATGGTTGGAACAATGATCAGAGATTAATGCAGAAGATGTGAATATATCTGAAGGTGAGATATATATACTTACAGATGCCTGAGGCCATGTGGATATGCTTATATGTTCACATGTTGACACACAGAAAGGTGGTACTGGAGCACGGCGACTCTTTGTGTGCTGGTCCCAAAGAAGGAAATATTACCATCTGATACAATTGCCCTACTTTTACAGCATAAATCTATTTTCTACCTGTAAATCTAGCACCATTTCTATTTGTTTTAATGATATTCTAATAGCCTCTAATTGTAGACATTGGATTTGGGGTTGAGAGGGAAAATGATTGAATGATGGAGTAGACATGATGGGCCCAATGGCCTAATTCTGCTCTTATGTCTTATGGTGTCATGGACTTTGGAACTGGTACATTATAATGTTGTGAACTATATTCTGCACTCTGTATCTTTCCTTTTGCTCTACCTATTGTGCTGGAGGTTGGCTGGATTGTAAGTATATATAGTATATATAGTATATATATAAAGTATATATAGTAAGTATATATAGTATATATATAATGACCTGATTTGATTGGAAAGCATGCAACACAATGATTTTCACTGTATCTTGGTACATGTAATAATAATAGACATAATTGTGCATGTTTTCTTTTTAAGCGGCTCTTGACGGTTAAGGATATTTTGTTGGCACGGAAGCTCTGTAGGATTTGAGGTAACTGATAAGTCCTAAATGGGATCAGTAGATTCTGCAGGTGGGGGTTGATGGGTTGGTTGGATGGCCAGTTGTGATCTTGACTATTCTTCTGCCTCTTGATCTTGGCCTCCACATTATTGGTGCCCCTGTTAGAGGCTCAAGGCTCCTGGATGCTTCTCCATTGAGTAGTGATTCTCATGGGGTGGTGAGAATTATGCACCTTTTCAAGAAGGAATGGGTAACGTGGATATGTGGATATCTTTGAAATGTTTTCTGTCTTTTTGGAAGTCACTGGCCTTGAGTGTGAGGTACTTGCTTCAGAAAGCCTGCAACTGATGTGACCCCCATCCACAAAGCTAACTGAAATAACTTCAGTATAGATTTGCATTTCTAGCATTGGGTTTGAACTATATTACAGAGGCAGTGGTATCTCTCTGAAGCTTTGATGTACAACTGACGTGTACAAGTGGTGGAATCACTGGCTTTGTTGAGCTTGCACTTTGTGCTCAATTGGGTGACTTGATCTTTGAACATTCATTTGTACAGTTATTTAGAGACTAGTGAAGTACAACCTTTCCACTTAGAGAGAGAAGATGCCAGAGACCATTATGAGCATATCCAAGATTCAAGATTCAAGTTACATTTATTGTCACATGCACCAATTGGTACAGTGAAATTTGGGTCACCATACAACCATATGAATAAAAAAGTACACAACGCACGATAGTCTTTAACATAAACATCCCCACACAGCGGAATCAAAGTTTCCCACTGTGAGGGAAGGCACCAAAGTTCAGTCATCCTCCTCTTTGTTGTCCAAGAGAGGAGAGGAGTCTGATTGAGGGAATATGAGAGCGGTCTATGTACCACCTAAAGAAAAATCATTACAAAAATCTTCTCTCACTATTCTTTGCAGTGGCCGAGAAGTTCTGCACAGAAGCAGGATAATGCAGGATTCCACTTTAAATTGTTTCTTCGCATAAACTTGTTGTAATTGACTATCTGCTCCAGAGTATTAGATGAACGAGGAAAGATTTAAAAGGAAGCTGAGGGGTAACGTTTTCACACAAAGGATGGTGGTTACATGGAAAGACCTGCTAGAGAAAGGGTTGCAATGTTTATGAAGCATCTAGGCAGGTACATAGATGGGACAGATTTAGAGGGATGGGCCAAATGCAGGTAGGTGAGACTAGTGTAGATGGGACATGTTGGTTGTTGTGGGTAACTTGGGTCACGACCCGAAACGTCACCTATTCCTTCTCTCCAGAGATGCTGCCTGTCCCGCTGAGTTACTCCAGCATTTTGTGTCTATGTTTAGGCTGAAGGGCCTGTTTCCACACTGTATTACTCAATGACTAACTGATATTCAAACCATGATCCTCACCAGCAGATCTGCCATGGACACGGAGTAAGTCAGGCAAGGGTGTGTCAACCTTCGTCTCAATCAACCTCGCCTTTCCTACAAGTACATCCACACTGGAATGGTGCAAATTGAGGTTGAGTGTGAAATCTTTGCCTCCATCCCAGAATATAAACTCCACCAACTTCTGTCATTGCACTACAATATGGGGATGCTGCCTGCAAATGTGGAAGCTTGAATGCTGAGCTCCAAACTACTGTCAATGAAGCATGCCAGAGAATGATCTCACTAAACAGTCTAAGAATTACTAATGGTTGGTACTTTAAATAAATAAGTAGTCTTGCCTATATGTTTCCATTACACCAGAGCAGTTTAAGAAAAGATTCAGCCAGTAATAATTGCTTTGATATCGTTCTGCACATTCATCACCTCCTTCCTTTAAAAGCATTACTGCTTATATTGTACAAATTAATTGCTCATCATATGCTACAAGGCACACGATTAGTCTCATTTCTGATAATATTCCGTGCTATTTTCAGAGGGAATACGCTTCCAATTTATTCCACATTCATCAGTAAAATGATTTATGTTTACTGTTATCATCCTGAGAGTGTTTGTCATACAATTCACCGATATTGATAATGTGTGTAATAGGGGAGTTGATATTAATGAAAATGTAGCTCATAACAGTATTATATTTAATTTGTTATGATTGATTCAGCTTGGTAATGCTGGCATTGTAACTGAAGAGTAATGTGAAGTGACACAGTGGAGCTCTGGTATGGATAGCTCTGGCTAGTGGGTGGGAAGCATTTACTGATAAGAGCTTGGGATAATTTCATTGGATTTCATGGGACATGATGTTGCCGGTAATCCTGGTCAATATTCATTCATTATTGTTATTACCAAGAAATTCTCCAATGTGTTGCAATGATGTTTTTTAACAAGGTGGGGGAAAGGTGGATGGGATACACTGTGGTACACTGCAGCTGTGACCATTGAAGCACCGAATCATCACCAATGAACCTGTCTGATGAATCACATTTAATTTACTTTCTAATTTGAAAATTGGTATGGGATTTAAGAAAACTTGCAGCTACGTTATATGAATTCTTAAATTTATGCAGGCTCCCTGTAGTCGGAACTGAACCTAGAGGCACTCGTGATCTGTTCCTAAGGAAATAATTCCCCCTCCTTAGTCTTTGTTATATAGGCTGCACAGGAACAAGGCCTTTCTGCCCATTTGTCTGTACTGGTTCATATCCTACAACCTTTTAAAATGTATTTATTTCTGAAAAATGGTGCTACTCATCCCTTACTGGTTCTTTGCTGAGTGAGGCGACATTTGGAGCATTGTGTTCAGTTTTTGTCACTGCTATAGGAAGGATGTCGTAAAATGGGAAGAGTACAGAGAAGATTTATGAGGATATTGCCTGGATTTGAGGGCTTGAGATTTAGGGAGAGGTTGGGCAAGCTAGGATTTTATTCCTTGGAGTGCAGGAAGCTGAGGGGTGATGTTATGGAGGTGTGTATAAGTCTGGTTTTCTCCAGGGTGCTCTGTGCAGATTTGTAGGTTAATTGACTTTGGTAAGTTGTAAAACATGTCCCTTGGGTGTAGGATAGTGTTAGTGTACGAGGTGATTGCTGGCCGGCATGGACTCGGTGAGCCGAAGGGCCTCTTTCTGCACTGCATCTCCAAAGGAAGTGGTAAGTGGCATAATCTTATTGATGAATTGGGCCGAAATTATGTTTTTCCAGCATTAACCAATTTGATATTTAGAAATTTAAAGGGCCTGTCCCACTTACGCGAATTTTTTGCTGACTTGCTGGCACTCGTCAAAGTCGCATCAGGTCTCCGAAAATTTTGAAAATTTTCGGCGACCTGCTGCGACTATGACAGGTGCCGGCAAGTCGCCGAAAAAATCGCGTAAGTGGGACAGGCCCTTTAGTCTATAAATGTGGGTTAAAGGGGCATTTGTTACTATGTCCTCATGGAATAGAAGGTAGAGGATGAAGATGTGAATGGCAATTGAGTAGATTTGGTTTGGGCTGTGAAATAACAAA
Source organism: Amblyraja radiata (assembly GCF_010909765.2). Taxonomy (NCBI): domain Eukaryota; kingdom Metazoa; phylum Chordata; class Chondrichthyes; order Rajiformes; family Rajidae; genus Amblyraja; species Amblyraja radiata. The sequence continues at coordinate 27,734,763 of NC_045978.1, read as the reverse complement.
CCCATTTCTTAACGTAGAGCCTCACAGTGCTGGCTCTCTACCTGGGAACCATTCTTGTTTGATAACATGGAGTGATCCTCCTTTCAGGTCAATAATGGAAACCAGGATGTATTTGATGATCCAAGACCATGGCCTTGTATATTTGTTACAGTGATACATTAAGGCTCGGACCAATACAATGTTGGCGCCAAAATAAATGTTGATGTTGGATTGGAGCAGTTGACTTCACCTGGTGCTTATTTCCAGAGGCAAACAGTTATTATGAATTTATTTTCCAGTAGTCAGCATCAGGGAGCAATTTTTTTTTGAAAATGTCGCTGATCAAATGATTGTCCCGGTTGCCTATCAGCCCCACTTATGAAGAGGGAAAGTGATTTGGAGAGGGAAATGCAGAAATATGAAGGCCTTATGACGTTACAAGCAGCTGCTGACTTGACTGCTTTTTTTAAAGGAAAAACTCTTGCCCAGAATTTTTTTACTCCTTTTTTCAAGAACTGACAGTTTCTGGCAAAGCCAGCATTTGCTTCCCATTGCTAATTGCTCTCGGGAAGGTGATGAATTGCCTTTTTGAACCACTGCAGTCTTTCTAATGAAGTGTTTGTGGGGAGAGAGTTCCAGGATTTGGACCTGTGATGATGAAGGGCCAGAGATATATTTCCAAATCAGTTATGTGCATCTTGTACGTGTATCAGCACGAGATGGTGTTTCCATTTACTTGCTCCTTGTTGGTGGTAGAGCACATGGATTTGGGAGGTGCTATCAGAGTAGTCTGGGTAGGTAGCTGACAGACGATATTTCTGTCTGGGTGATCATTTCCAATGTTCTATAGATTCTGGATCAGTTCCTGTGGATTGGAGAGTAGCTAATGTCATCCCACTTTTTAAGAAAGGAGGGAGAGAGAAAACATGGAATTATAGACCAGTTAGCCTGACATTGGAACATGAAGGCAGATTATTATCTGAATGTCAGATTAGGAAAATGGGAAGTACAACGAGTCCTGGGTGTCCTTGTACATCAGTCACTGAAAGTAAGCATGCAGGTACAGCAGACAGTGAAGAAAGCTAATGGCATGTTGGCCTTCATAACGAGAGGATTTGAGTACAGGAGCATTTGTACAGGGCCCTGGTGAGACCACACCTAGAGTATTGTGTGCAGTTTTGGTCTCCTAATTTGAGGAAGGACATTCTTGCTATTGAGGGAGTGCGGGACTGTCATATGATGAAATAATGGAACAACTGGGCTTGTATTCACTGGAATTTAGAAGGCCGAGAGGGGATCTTATAGAAACATATAAAATTATTACGGTATTGGACAAGCTAGATGCAGGAAACATTCCCGATGTTGGGGGAGTCCAGAACCAAGGGCCACAGTTTAAAAATAAGGTGTAGGCCATTTAGAACTGAGTAGAGGAAAAACTTTTATCCCCGAGAGTTGTGAATTTGTGGAATTCTCTGCCTCCGAAGGCACTGGATGCTTTCAAAAGAGATTTAGATAGAGCGCTTATGGCTAGCGGAATCAAGGGATATGGGGAGAAGGCAGGAACGGGGTACTGATTGTGGGTGATCAGCCATGATCACATTGAATGGCGGTGCTGGCATGAAGGGCCGAATGGCTTAGTCCTGCAACTATTTTCTATGTTTTCTATGTTTCTATGATTCACACTGCAACCATGTGGTGGAGGAAAGTAATGTTTTGGAGAATAGAATGCCCATAAAGTGTGCTTCTTTATCATGGACGATGTTTCTTGAAAGTTGCTGGAGATTCACTCATCCAGGCAAGTATTCCATCAGGTTCCGGTTGCCCACCATTTGAACTCCCCTTCCCATTCCCATTCTGACCTTTCCATCCTGGGACTCCTCCTTGGTCAGAGAGAGGCCACACGCAAATTGGAGGAACAGACCCGCATATTTCGCTTGGGCAGCTTACAACCCAGCGGTATGAACATTGATTTCTGTAATTTCACATAGCCCTTGCATCCCCTCTCTCCCCTCCCCCTCCCCCACCCTAGTTATTCTACTGGTCCCACAGCTTCCATCCTTGTATTCATTATCCCCATTCAACAATGGGTCATTATGGGCTGCTCCCTTCCTTGCTCATCTGTTGCCGGCCCTGACTTGTTCTGGCCATTTCCTACCACTAGTTTCCCCCCTAATCTGAAGAGGGGTTCCGACCCGAAACGTCACCCATCCTTTTTCCCCAGAGATACTGCCTGAGCCGCTGAGTTAATCCAACGCTATGTGTCTATATTCTATCACATTCCTGACATTGATGGTGAAAAGGTTTGGGGGAGTCAGTAGCTAAGGCATTTTCTGAAGGGTATCTAATCTGCTCTCAAATCCTCAGCAGTCATAATGTTGGTTCTGGTGAGGTTTCTGGTCCATGGTGATCTTTAGAAAGTTGATGTTAGGGCACAGCAATGTTATTGAACAACATGAGTAGACGATTAGACTATCTTGATGGGGATGGCCATTAACTGGCACTTTTCTTGAACTAATTTTACCTACCTTTTATCAGCATGTGCCTGAACATTATCTGAATCTTGCAGGAGTAGAATGGCTCCATTACTAAGAAAGAGGCTGTGAATGCAATTGCACATTGTAGAATCATCAGTTAACATCCCAACCCATGAGTTATGTCTTCAATAACTGGTGTTTTTTCTCTTGATGCCTCTTGACTTTGCCACACTTAGTCAAATGTTGTCTTGATGTTAAGGGTAGTCACTCTCACTTCTCTTCTGGAATTTAGTGTGGACCAAGGTGGCGATGGTTTTTCTGGAACCAAGAGGTCCTCGTGAAGCCTGATCTGGCCATTGGGGAGCTGGTGAAACTCAACTGCAAATGATGGAATCTGAAAGATAAACGCTCGACAGGTTGGACAGCACAGCTGGTAAGAGAAAGAGTATTAATGTTTTAGGTCATCATTGTGAAAGAGAGAAAACAAGTTAGTTTTAAGCTGCAGAGAAGGTAGGGGAGGGTGTGATAGAAAAGAGGAATATCTCGGATAAGGCGAGGATAGGGTTGTTTTGAGGCTGTGTTGTAGGGCTCCTATGTTAAAGAGAAAGAGAGAAAGAGAGGGAAAGAGAGAGTGAGGGAAAGAGGGAAGGAAAGAGAGAGAAAGCAAGGGAGAGAGAGAAACAGAGAGAGCGGGAAAGAGAAAGAAAGTGAATCAAAGTTACATGGCGAGGGTAGTTAAAGAACAAAAGAGCATAAAAATTGCAAAATGCAAGGTCTATTGAATATACCTGACAGGTCAGATTGTGATAATGGAGAGATAATAAGTGAGCCACTCTCATGGATAAATGGTGTGTAGTGATACAGGCAAAATAAGTGTGGCATCTGAGTTTCCTGACTATGATCTCGAGTCTGGAAGGCTGAAATGTGCCCAGACAGAAGGTGAGGAGCTGTTCCTTAATCTTACATCGGATCTCGAGCAAGCCCTGACCCAAACATCGTATGTCCATCTCCCTCCACAGAAACTGCTGAGTTCCTCCAGCACATTGTATTTTGCTCACGATTCCAACAAATGCAGTCTCTTATATCCCCTTCTTAAATTACCGGCGAGAGGGCCTGAACATCGGGCCGCACGTAGCGGCGACAGCGAGGGGTTCGGGAGCCCCCCCAACCACATGTGAACAACAGAGGACAACAGAGGAGGATGACTGAACTATTGTGCCTTCCCTCACAGTGGGAAACTTTGATTCCGCTTTGTGGTGACGTCTATGTTAAAGACTATCGTGTTCTGTGCTCTTTTTTATTCGTATGGCTGTATGGTGACCAAAAATATCACTGTACCAATTGATACATGTGACAATTAAATGTCTCTTGTCTCTTGAGATCCACGGCTTGTGAAGCTCGGTGGACATTAACATTACCACTACCACTGTACCTACGTCACGAGAATTCTCGCAACTCTCCATGGCATAAAAATTCTGCTCGCTGCTAATTTTTCAACATGTTGAAAAATTAGCAGCGACCAGAATGAAGATCGACATTGAGCTTCGTGATCGCTGACTTTTATGTGTCCCGGGACCTCGAGGGGCTGAACCACATGGGGGTGGTCTCGCAATAACCCAATTGCAGTTATCGATTAACCCCATACATAACAGGCATTCCCCCTAACCCAATGATACAACAGTTCAATACATTGTATTCAAAATGGACTTCGAGAGGAAGTCAACTTAGAAACATTATCCTGATTTACAGAACACCCAGACAAGGCTCAACACCTCATCCAATCAACACTTGGCAAAGTCAGACTCTGCAACATTATTTACAACTATTTACAAGGTGTGTGTCTGGTTTGCAGCCATCCAATCCATTCTATGCATTTTGCACCTAATTGACAGAGTTTGCAGATCTTCCCATTCTTTGCTTGCAAATTGTACCTGAGCTCCAGACACTCTGCACCTCTTCGCAGCTTGTCCCAGCTCTACAGAGAGTAATTCCAATTTGACCAAAGCTTCCAGCAACCCTGAAACTTAACCCCATTTTGAGGTCCTAGCTGCTCCAATTTAGCCCGGATAAACAAGATGAAAGCAGAAAAAGGGGAGAGACAGGACAAAGTGTGGCTGGGTAATAGGTCGAGATATGTGAGGAGGATTTTTGATAAGCAGATTGTTGGAACAAACAGCAGAAGGTGTGAGACAGGTTTGAAGAGTTGCAGATTGTGAAGCCAGATGGAGGAAAGTAGCGGGGAGGCGGGTTGGCAGTTGGAAGGGAGAAATAGGAGGGAGTCTAGGTGGGGACACAAAACGTGGTGTCATTTTGAGTATTAACTAGCATCTGCAGTTCTTGTTTCAATACCATGATTTCCCAGGAACGAGATTGAATGTTAGGTTATGGTGTATCAGTTACTAATTATCAGTTCATCTTACTAATGTACTGTTGTTAATCTAAGACCAGTCTTCAGAACATATGTATAAAACATTCTGTAACACTTATTCAGGAGCCCATGCTGCTTTCATCAATGAAATATTGAAATCCATCTGGAAAGTCATGTTAAATGACCATCCTTGCACCTTTAAAAGTTTGAATTTATAATTTTGTTCGCAATGACCTCCCCGGCTCCTGCTCTTTCTCGCTTGCCGAATTCTCTCCAACACAGCAGTTTTTGGAAAAAAATACAGCCAACGGCCAACTCTCAGCTTGACAAAAAAAACAGCAACTTTGCAAAATGAGGGGGAATGCGGTGGTCCCATCTGTGGTTAGCTGTATAAACACTGGCAGCACCATACAACAGGGCTTCTGTCAAGGCAATTGTAACACAACAAAAGGACTTTTAAATGCCCTGACTGCCTTGATTATGTTGTAATGTGTCATGGATTTAGCTGGGGTATTTGGACCTAGGTAACAACTCAAATTAGGGGTGGCTGGATAATATAATAAACTGCGGAAATCGGTGAATCTTGTTTGAATCGTCCAGTGGGTTCGTCGACTCTGTGAAGACAATTTTGGATTTGTACTCCTCACCAGTTCTGATGAAGGGCACAGAGTAAAAATGCTAACCTGTCCTATATCGTCATAGACCATTTTGTGTGGCTCCAGCATTTTCTATTTTTATTTCACATACATTTGCAGATTTTTGCTTTTGATTTTGCAGGTTAATCAATGGAAATGCAAACTAAAGACTAACTGGGCAAAAGGGCAGCTTGTTTGCATCTGGCCGTGTAGGGCCTGGATAGACTTGACTCCCACACATGAAAAGTACACATTACGTTCTTTACATGTAACTCAATATGATGCTGACAGAATATTCTATCTATCTCGGTTTAGCTCCTGACCATCCTTGCCGCACAGTCAACAAATGATCTACATTGCAGCTCAGTGCTATCCTGAACAAACCACACTGCTAACGTTACATTTTATTGACTATTATGACATGCACGGAAGCCAGATGAAGTTCAATGGGATTTTCTTTTAATGAAAGCAATGAAATAATTATCTGTAATTAAGAGATAAAAGCAAACCTCAAAGACACTTCACAATATTTGAATGCTTGGAGCTGTGTGGTGAGCAGCTGCTTTACTAAATTGACTTAAGGTTCAGACAAAGTTCTCTTTACATGTGTACTTGTTATCGAATCTCCCCTTTTATAACATTTGTTCCAAAAACAGCAAAGGAAATATTCTTGGAAGGTACATATTTCATCTTCTTTAATGGGATTGTATTAATATAAAACATTTGTAAAAATACAGGGAATCTGTATCCATGCTTATAATGTTTCTGAGGTCTTTGAAGTAACAATTTTTGCTGTCATGACATAAATTTCATTTCCCTGCTACTCTGATGTGGCTCAAAGCCTATATTTGCATAAAATTGACTTTTGGGCAGCAAAGAAAACAAGGAAGCAAGTGTTAAGCATTATCATTAGACGACTTTATTAGGCTTTTAATTACCTTTTGAGACTTAATTGAAGCAAAATGGAAATGTAAAGACCCCAAAGGAAAACATTACAGTAGAACTCTGTAAAAGACTTATTCTATTGTGATAGCTTACATATTTAGTTACGCTCTCTAAAAAAGGATCTAAGAAATTCTGAATTTTTCACACTTTCAGGTGCTGGAGGGTGAAACGGTTTTACATCCGGTACCAGTGACAGGTTAGATGTAACAAGAATGAGTTACCTGCAACAGAGCTCATCCAAGTGTTTATCAGTAATGTTCAGTTAAAACCATTGTTCATTCAGTAGGCAAATATAATGCAGCATTGATAAATGTATATTAGATTTTAGACTTTAGAGATACAGCACGGAAACAGGCCCTTCGGACCACAGAGCCTGCGCAGACCAGCGATCACCCCGTACACTAGCCCTATTCTACACACTAGTGACAATTTACAATTTTACTGAAGCCAATTAACCTACAAACCTGCGGTAGACACAAAATGCTGGAGTAGCTCAGCAGGACAGGCAGCATCTCTGGAGAGAAGGAATGGGTGATGTTTCGGGTCGAGACCCTTATTCAGACATCTCGACCCAAACGTCACCCAATCATTCTATCCAGTGATGCTGCCTGTCCCACTGAGTTATTCCAGCATTTTGTGTCTACCTTCGATTTAAATCAGCATCTGGAGTTCTTTCCTACACAACCTACAAACCTGTATGTCTTTGGAGTTTGGGAGGAAACCAGAGCACCCGGAGAAAATCCACGCGGCACTGGGAGAACATACAAACTCCGTACAGACAGCACCCGTAGCCAGGATCGAACCTGGGTCTCTGGCTTTGTAAGGCAGCAATTCTACTGCTGCGCCACTGTGCCACCCTAAGATTGTTGGTCCTACCATCTGTGTAGGCCCCAGAGCAGAAGCGTCCACATCGCGGGGCTGGAAACTGGAAGTATCCTGAGCTAATTCTGCTACCACCATCATCTATTGTAACAAGTGATGGCTCCCACTGATTGTCACCGGAAGCTTGCGTCCTTTTCATGATGGACGATGACAGCGATGTCAACACTTGAAACAAGATGGACACGAAAGAGGAAGACCATCTGTATAAATTCTACGGTACACAAAAAAGCTGGAGAAACTCAGCGGGTGCAGCTGAGTTTATATTTGTATGTACATTTTAATATTTAATTATATGTACATTTATACATTGTACATGTATAAATTCTACCATGTACAAATTAGTTAAATGGCATTGTTCAATTAATATATATTTTTATTTTACATAGTCCCTCGATCAAGGATAACTTGCAGCTATTGTGGGTTCTGAGGTGGCTGGGTGTATACCCCACTTATATTTTTCACCGTTTCAGTGACGTTGACCGTTTCCATTCAACCTTTTCATGAATGACTGTAATTACAGAGCTCAGACATCCAAATATATTGTGGCATTTGGAAAATGCAGTACAAAGGAAGAGAGAAATACAAAATAAAATGATGGAAAAACTCAGCGAGTCAGGCAGCATCTGTGGAAAAAGAATAAATTAACGCCTCATATTTGGGACCCTTCCCCGTACTAACTCCAACAAAGGCTCTCGGATCCGAAACGT